>NW_027603378.1:0-16081 GCF_053455715.1 Rhinoraja longicauda
ACGGTAACGATCATGCCCTGATTTTACTTCAAAAATTAAAATCTCACACTTATCTGGAAGAAACACCGTTTGCTATTTCTCAGCCCATTTTCCAATTTGAAAAGTTCCTGCTTTAATTCTTGCTAAACAGTTTCAGTCTGTGATACCATCTACTTTAGTGTCAACTGCAAACTTAAAAATTAGTCTTTGTACAATTTCATGCAACTCATTGATATGGATGACAAACAACATTGAGCCCAGCACAGATCTAATCTGTCTTCTAACTATTCATTCCAGATAACATCCTGGTGAACCTGTTCCGCACTGTCTCTGGCAATAGGACATAATTTCCATGATATGGTGACCATAACTACACAAAAGGGCCTCGCAGATATTTGAAGCACAACTGAGGAGGCCGCTGCACGTGGAGGAGCAGTTAAGTCTTGATTTTTCCATAATTTCATGTTCAGCTGCAGTGCAGGTTTGTTCAGAATCAGACGCAGATTGGAAATGAAACCATCTGTGAATTCAGGGGTGTCAGTCCCGATGAGCTGGAACCGAGACAAAAAGATATATTAACTGTGGAGCAGAGGGATCCAGCATGACAGATACACAGTGCGTTAAATGTAGCGTCATAGGTAAATAGTTTGGTCGAAAAGGCTTTAGGCACATTGGCCTTCATCAGCGAGAGTTTTGAGTTTTGAAGTTGTGAGGTCATGTTGCAATTGTTTAAGACGTTGGTGAGTCCATATTTAGATTATTGTGTTCAGTGTTGGGCACCGTAGTATCGGGAAAATGGTGTAAATCTGCAAAGGGCGTAGAGCAGATTTACGAGGATGTTGCCAGGACTGGAGGGCCTGGTCTACAGCCACAGATTCAGCAGGCTAGTAATTTATTCTTTGATGTGCAGGATTAACTGGGGTGATCTTTTAGAGGTGAACAAAATAATGAAAGGAATACACCTGGCAGGCGCACAGAGAAGGGGAAGCAAGAACCATGGGACGGAGGTTTAAGATGAGGTGGGAACATTTCATCGGAACCTGAGGGGTAATTTATCACACAAAGTTTGGTGGGTGAATGGAACGAGTTGCCAGAGGAGGTTTTTCAGGCCGGTGCTCATAGAGTCATGGAGTGATACGTTGCGGAAACAGGCCCTTCGGCCCAACTTGCCCACACCGTCCAACATGTCCCTGCTCCCACCTGCCTCCGTTTCATCCATATCCCTCCAAACCCGTCCTATTCGTGTACCTGTCTAACAATTTCTTAAATGTTGGGATTGTCCCTGCCTCAACTACCTCTTCTGGCAGCTTGTTCCATGCATCCACCACCCTTTGTGTGAAAGAGTTATCCCACCGATTCCAACGACAGCTTTTCCTATTCATGTTAAAAGTATGTCCTCTGGAGCTCGATTCTCGTACTCAGGGCAAGAGAATCTGTGCATTTATCCGATCAATTCCTCTCATGATCAAATACACCTAAATAAGATCACCCCTCTTCCTCTTGTGCTCCAATGGATAGTCCGAGCCTACTCAACCTCTTCCTACAGGTCAGACACTGGCACTATCCTCGTAAAATGTACCTGGAACGTTTCCAGTTTGGCAACGTCTTTCCTATAACACGGTACCCAGAACAGAACATAATACTCCAAATGCAGCCTCACGAAGGTCTTATATTACTGCAACATGACCTCCCAACATCCATACTCCATACTCTGGCTGATAAAGGCCAATGTGCCAAAAGCCTTTTTGTCAACACCAGATCGACCTGTGCTTCCGCCTTCAAGGAAATGTGCACCTGCACTCCTAGATCCCTCTGCCCTACAACACTACCCAGAACCCTACCATTCACTGTGTCGGTCCTGCCCAGGTTAGATTTCTCAAAATGCAATACCTCACTTTGCAATACCATACTTTGATTTGACTATAGGAGTAAAGAGGTCCTTCTGCATTTGTATAGGGCAATGGTGCGACTACATCTGGAATATTGTGTGCAGTTTTGGTCTCCTAATTTGAGGAAGGACATCCTTGCGATTGAGGCAGTGCATCGTTGAATCACGAGATTAATCCCCGGGATGGCGGGACTGTCAAATGAGGAAAGATTGGAAAGACTGGGCTTGTATTCACTGGAATTCAGATGTATGAGATGGAATCTTATAGAAATGGATAAAATTATAAAAGGACTGGAGAAGCTAGATGCAGGAAAAAAAATCCCGATGTTGGGGGAGTCCAGAATAAGGGGGGCACAGTCTAAGATTAAAGGGGAGGCCATTTCAAACTGAGGTGAAAAAAAACTTTTTCACCCAGAGAGTTGTGAATTTGTGGAATTCTCTGCCTACGAAGGCAGTGGAGGCCAACACACTGGATGAATTTACAAGAGAGTTAGCTGGAGTTCTAGGGCCAAGCGGAATCAATGGATATGGGGAGAAGGCAGGCACAGGTTACTGATTGTGGATGCTTTGCCATGATCACAATGCACGGCGGTGCTGGCTAGAAGGGCCAAATGGCTTCCTCCTGCACCTATTTTCTATGTTTCTATGCTTCTCATATTTATCTGCATTAATTCCATCAACCATTCCTCAGTACACGTGACTAATCGATAAAGATCATATTGCACTTCATAACGAACATCTTTACTGACTGCAAAACAACCCACTTTTGTTTCAACTACAAACTTGCTAATCTTGCCGCTGCGTGATCTCATCCAAATCTTTGATATAGATGACAAACAGTAACGGGCCCAGCAGCGAACCCTGACGCATGCCACTAGTCACTGGCGTCCAGTCTGAGAAGCAACCTTCCACTATCACCCTCTGCTTCCTTCCATGAAGCCAATTTGCTATCCATTCAGCTATCTCTCCTTGCGTCTCATGCGATCTAACCTTCAAGAGCAAGCTACCACGAGGAACCTTCTCGAATACAATGCTGAAGTCCATGTATTCAATATCTACAGATCTGCCCTGATCGACCTTTTTTGCTCACTTCTTAGAAAAGCTGACTATAAAAGGTACTATCAGGTACAGAGATACTAAAGCTACTCATTATAAAATGTATTATATTAAGGTGCTAACACAAAAATACTCTCTCAAACTTGAAGGACCATTTAGACAGGCATCGATTAGCCATTGATAGGAATATGTGCCGATCGAAGGCAGGTGGGACTAGTGTGGATGAGACATGTTGGCCAGTGTGTGCAGTCTGGGCCGAAGCCTCTAAGATTCTCTGACTCCATGTCTCTATAACTGGAGGGTGTGTGCACAAATAGGGCAGTAAGACATTCCTCACTTGTCCATAGATCTCTGTCCTGGGATCGGAGAACAGATTCACTTCGAAACATAGAAACATAGAAAATAGGTGCAGGAGGAGGCCATTAGGCCCTTCGAGCCAGCACCGCCATTCTTTGTTACCATGGCTGATCATCCACTTCAAGCCAAATCATGTTAATCACACTTGTTTTTTAACATTAACAGTCAGAGTTTCTGTTCAATGGTTAGCTGTGGGTCAGTAACCTGCATATTTGTTCAATCATCTACCGTGGCTCAGCACGAGGCCAATGTTGCCAATGATTTCACTGGTGAAAATATATCTGAGCATTGTGCGACGGAACTGGGAACTGGTTGTTATGTGAGATGTCCTTGGAATGGATGATTCAAAGAAATTACCTGTGTGTGACGTCAGTGCAGTCAGTGATGGGTCTGGATAAGCAGTGACATTATCAGTGTGGTCAGTGATGGCTATGGATAAACAGTGACATTATCAGTGTGGTCAGTGATGGGTCTGGATAAACAGTGACATTATCAGGGGGGTCAGTGATGGGTCTGGATAAACAGTGACATTATCAGTGTGGTCAGTGATGGCTATGGATAAGCAGTGACATTATCAGTGTGGTCAGTGATGGGTCTGGATAAGCAGTGACATTATCAGTGTGGTCAGTGATGGGTCTGGATAAGCAGTGTCATTATCAGTGTGGTCAGTGATGGGTCTCGATAAGCAGTGACATTATCAGTGTGGTCAGTGATGGGTCTGAATAAGCAGTGACATTATCAGTGTGGTCAGTGGTGGGTCGGGATAAGCAGTGACATTATCACTGATCTTATAATCTTATAGAAACATAAAATTCTTAAGGGATTGGACAGGCTGTATGAGAAAATATATTCCCGATGTTGGGGGAGTCCGGGGGTCACAGTTTTAGAATAAGAGGTTTACTATTTAGGACTGATGTGAGGATAAACTTTTCACCCAGGGAGTTGTGAATCTGTGGAATTCTCTGCCACAGAAGGCAGTGGAGGCCAATTTACTGGATGCTTTCAAGCAAAAGTTAGATATAGCACTTCGGGTCACGGAAACAAAGGATATGGGGAGAAAGCAGGAACGGGTTACTGATTTAGGATGATCAGCCATGATCATGTTGAATGGTGGTGCAGGCTCGAGGGCCGAATGTCCCACTCCTGCAATTGTTTTCTATTTTTCTATGTTTCTCTGTCTAAGCATCAGGTTGTGATACTTCCATTTCATCTTAACTCCTGTGTTTTATATTTTATACCAAAGTGGATAACAAACATATGATTTGCATTATTGCAGATGTTTGACTGTAAAGGGTTAACGTACGTTCAGTATCTGTAATTAATCTCATCTGCAATGAGCACTAACTCCATCTTGCTGCTCTATCCACGCTGGTAAACACGGCAGGTGAAGATGCATTCATTTGCGATTTTCATCTTAATTAACAATCGTTATAAATACTAATTGCCTCTCTCCGGCACACAATTTAAAGAATAACACATAATGCTGAAAATTAAAATGCAGCTTCAGATCTGAGATAGGGAGAGTTGAGCAATTGTGCTGTGCCATTCACCCAGTGGGGAATATTAGTTCCAGCCGGTGAACACAGGGCAAGGTTCTGTTCAATCTGCAGTTTATTTTTTATTGAACTACTTCAGACCAGTTGACAGGTTGATGCTAATTCAAACCTACAGACCTGACAACAAAGACGGTCTGAGAGTTAATGACCAACTCACCCGTCTGGGCTGTCCACAATGGTTCAGAAACATAGAAACATAGAAAATAGTTGCAGGAATTTGCCATTTGGCCTTTTGAGCCAGGACCGCCATTCAATATGATCAAGGCCGACCATCCTAAATCAGTACCCCGTTCCTGCTTTCTCCCCATGCAGCTTTATTCCGTTAGCAGTAAGAGCCATATCTGACTCTCTCTTGAAAACCTCCTGTGAATTGGCCTCCACTGACTTCTGTGGCAGAGAATTCCACAGATTCACAATTCATCTCAACTGGGGAGGTCGACGACAGATTAGTTTTTCCTCATCTCAGTAATAATTGAGCTACCCCTTATTCGTAAACTGTGATCCCTTTTCTGGACTCCCACAACATCGGGAACATTTTTCCTGTATCTAGCCTGTCCAATCCCTTAAGATATGTATATGTGTAAGAAGGAACTGTAGATGCTGGTTTCAACAGATAGACACAAAAAGCTGGAGTAACTCAGCGGGAGAGGCAGCATCTCTTGGGAGAAGGAATAGGTGGAGACCCTTCTTCAGAATTCTGTATGTTTGGACAAGATCCTCTCTCATCCTAAATTCCAGTGAAGTTAAGAGAGCTCTCACGCACACTCAGTCTGTATTTCTGTGCCTATTTATTAATTAATTCAAGAGAGCATTTCTCCCTTCCTGTTGTGTATATCTGGTACACATAGAAACTGAAAGAAACACTTTAATGATCCGAGACATATTAAAACGACCAACGTATATGATAGGCAGTTATATCATTTTGTTGTTTAAACTGCAGGTGTGAGAACATTCGACACCTATTGGCGTTTAATTCCTCGGATTTCTAGGCTAGAGTTTAGTTTAAGGAGAGTGAAGCACCTGTTGGACACTTGCGAGGGAGATGAACAATGTGCCTCCGTTGTTGGTGACACCACCACCCAATACAGTATCGCCACTGTTGTGCAGTCAGTGATGTGTCTGCTATGTGGCTACAACTGGGGAGGCCGATGACAGAGCACATTAGTGATTACAGAACCGTTGATTCCAGTCATGTGAACAACAGGGAAACAGGCCCTTCAGCCCAGCGGTCCATGCGGACCGAGATACCTATCTACGGTAATCTCATTCACCTGTATTTGTCCCATATCTGTCCATTCCTATCCGAAACAAACGCCTGTCCAAATGCTGTTTATTTGCTGAGATGGTATCTGTCCCCACCGCCTCAAATGAAAAGATTGCACCATCTTTGAAGTCAGAATTCCCTTAAATCTCTCCCCTTTCGATTAAACGTAACTTCTCTGGGTTCAGATTCTCCCAGCCTGGGAAATAACTGCGACCATCTACTCAACCCTGCTGTAGTTGACATACTTTTACAAGCCTCAGTAAGGTCGTCCATGTACATTCTTGCTCCAATAAGATCAATCGCACCTGATCAAATCTGTCCTCAAACTAACGCTGTCCATTCCAGATAACATCCTGGTGAATCTGTTCACCACCGCCTCTGGCAATAGGACATCATTGGTATAATATGGTGACCAGAACTACACAAAAGGGCTTCGCAGATATTTGAAGTATGACTGAGGAGAGCGCTGCACTTGGAGGAGCAGTTAAGTCTTGATTATTCTTTATTTGGATGTTCAGCTGCAGTGCAAGTGTATTCACAATCAGACGCACATGGGAAGTGAAACCATCAGTGAGTTCAGAAGTGTCAGTACCGTTGACCTGGAAACGAGGCAGAAATGTGAATTAACTGTAGAACAAAGGGATATAGGACGACAGGTACATAGTGTGTTGAAATAGGTACATAGTGTCACAGGTTGATAGTGTGGTCAAAAAGTATTTTGTTACATTGGCCGTCTTTTGTCAGAGCATTGTGTATAGAGGTTATGTTGCGGTTGTGTAAGACGTTGGTGAGGCTGCATTTGGAGTATTGTGTTCAGTTTTGGGTACCATGATACAGGAAAGATGGTGTCAATCTGGAAAGGTGATGGAGGAGATTTACGAGGATGTTGCCAAAACCCGTGGTGGGTGTGTGGAACGAACTTTCAGAGGAGGTAGTTCAGCCCTGTACTCATATAGTCATAGATAGATATGGTGTGGAATCAGGCCCTTCGGCCCAACTTGCCCACGTCAGCCAACAGGCCCCATCTACGCTAGTTCCACCTGTCTGCATTGGTCCATATCCCACCAAATCTGTCCTATTCATGTACCCAACCTGTCTAACTATTTCATAAACGTTGGGATAGTCCCCGCCTCAAATTCCTCATCTGGCAGTTTGTTCCATACATCCATCACCCATTGTGTGAAAACGTTACCCCTCAGATTCCTATTCAATCATTTCCCCTTCACCTTAAACGTATGTCCTCTGGACCTCGATTCTCCTACTAAGGGCAGGAGAACCTGAGCATCGCCCGATCTATTCCTTTCATGATCTAAAACACGTCTCTGAGATCACCCCTCATCCTCCTGCGTTCCATGGAGACCAATCGCACACAATTGATTTTGTCTACAAACTAATGCTGTCCATTCCAGATAACATCCTGGTGAATCTGTTCCGCACTGTCTCTGGCAACACTCCCTCTCTTTCACACTCCTCTCTCTCCGTAGGTTAATTCCCGGAATGGCGGGATTGTCGTATATTGAAAGGCTGGAGCAATTAGGCTTATATGCACTGGAATTTAGAAGGATGAGGGGGGATCTTATTGAAACATATAAGATAATTAGGGGATTGGACACATTAGAGGCAGGAAACATGTTCCCAATGTTGGGGGAGTCCAGAACAAGGGGCCACAGTTTAAGAATAAGGGGTAGGCCATTTAGAACGGAGATGAGGAAGAACGTTTTCAGTCAGAGAGTGGTGAAGGTGTGGAATTCTCTGCCTCAGAAGGCAGTGGAGGCCAGTTCGTTGGATGCTTTCAAGAGAGAGCTGGATAGAGCTCTTAAGGATGGCGGAGTGAGGGGGTATGGGGAGAAAGCAGGAACGGGGTACTGATTGAGTAGCCATGATCGCATTGAATGGCGGTGCTGGCTCGAAGGGCTGAATGGCCTACTCCTGCACCTATTGTCTATTGTCTATTGTCTATTGCCCACTCCCCCCTCTCCCCACAGTCCTCCCCTCTCAATTCCCACATTCCTCATTTCTCTCCACAATCCCCATCCTCCCTCAACACTCCTCCCTCTCTCTCTCACTACACACCTTCCTCTCTCTCACACCCATCTCCTCTCCCTCTCCCCCACTCCCCCCCACTCCCCCCTCCATCCCCACATTCATCCCACTCCCCACACAATCCTTCCACCCTCTCTCTCACACTCCTCCCTCCCCATCCCCTAAAACCCCCTCTCTCCCCACAGTCCTCCCCGTCATTCTCCCCACAATCCCCCTGTCTCTCCTCACACTCCTCTCTCGCTCCCCACATTCATCCTGCCTACTCTATTTCCCCACTCCCTCTCTCTCCCCACACTATTCAATTCCTCTCCCCAAACCCCCTCCCTTCCCACCCTCCATCCCCTCCCTCCACTCCTCCCATTTCTCTCCCCACACACCTCCCTCTCTCTCCACGTTCCTCCCCTCTTCCTCCCCACACTCTTCACTCTCTTTCTCTCTGGATAAGCAGTGACATTATCAGTGTGGTCAGTGATGGGTCTGGATAAGCAGTGACATGATCTCATTAAATCTGCCCCCGATGTTTTACATTTGATATGATGTGAAATAAAGAATTCTTTCTTTTTTGTCTCTTCTGTTTTTATTGTTTTTTCACTGAGAAATATACAAAACAGTACAACACCATCAACATGAATAAAATAAAATAAGAAAAACAACAAAATTAAATAAATAAATGAATTGATAACTAAATAAATAAAGGAGATAAATAGATAAATAAATACATTTGAACAAGACAGTGTGGTACACTTACCAAATAAAATATAAAAAAGTAACAATGATTGGTTATCTAGAGATATTTCAATATTCGCACAAACATACCATCTAGTTCTATACAACACAGTCTTCCAATATCTAGCTCGGCATTTATCCAGTTGGTGTCATGGCTGAAATAAACGATCCATTTTTCCCACATCTTCTCAAAGAATCCCTTCCTTTTAATTCAAATGTTCGATTCTAAAGGGGTTGAGGAAGGATATTCTTGATATTGAGGGCGTGCAGCGTAGATTTACTAGGTTAATTCCCGGAATGGCGGGACTGTCATATGTTGAAAGACTGGAGCGACGAGGCTTGTATAAACTAGAATTTAGAAGGATGAGAGGGGATTTGATCGAAACATATAAGATTATTAAGGGGTCACAGTTTAAGAATAAAGGGTAGGCCATTTAGAGCGGAGATGAGGAAAAGCGTTTTCAGAGAGTTGTAAATCTGTGGAATTCTCTGCCTCAGATGGCAGTGGAGCTCAATTCTCCCAATGCATTCAAGAGAGAGCTAGATAGAGCTCTTAAGGATAGCGGAGTCAGGGGGTATGAGGAGAAGGCAGGAACGGGGTACTGATTGAGAATGATCAGCCATGATCACATTGAATGGTGGTACTGGCTCGAACGGCCGAATGGCCTACTCCTGCACCTATTGTCTATTGTTAACTCGTTCAGTATCCATAATTAATCTAAACTTTAATGAGCACTAATTCCATCTTGCTGCTCTGTCCACGCTGGTAAACACGGCAGCTGAAGATGCGTTAACTTATTATTTTCTTCTTAATTAACAGGTTAGAAATGCTAATTAACTCTTTCCGGCATACATTTGAAAGAATAACACATAATGCTGAAAATTAAAATGCAGCTTCAGATCTGAGAAAGGGGGAGATGGCTAAATGTTCTGTGTACTTCGCCCAGTGGGGAATATTAGTTCCAGCCGGTGAACATTAGCTGTGGCTCTGTTCAATCTGCAGTTTGTATTGTGGTGAACCACTTCAGACCAGGTGACAGGTAGATGTTAATTCAAACCCACAGACCAGACAGTAAGGTCGGTCTGAGAGTAAATGACCAACTCATCCGTCTGGGCTGTCCACACAGCGGCACAGAGAAAGCTGCCACACACGCAGACTTCATTTACGTGCTTATTTATCAAGCAATTCAAGAGAGCATATCTCCCATCATGCAGTGCAAACCAGGCACTCGTAGAAACTGAAATAAACACTTCAATGATCAGGGACTGTTATTAAAAATGACCAATGTACGTGACAGGTAATTATAATGTTTTCTGCTTAATCTGCACCTTTGAGAAGAGTGGACATTTATTGATGTTAAATTCCTATGATTTCAAAGCTCGAGTTCTGTGGTAATAAAATATCCAAGGGCTATTTAAAAGCAGTTTGTATGTTAGCGCTGTCCCTGACGCAAATTTCAGACAAAGGTTGCCATGTTTCATGGGGAGGGGTGATGCATTTTAGTTCATCTGAACTATTCCCATTTCCCGGCATATGGATCATCTCCCTCTAAACCATTCCCCTCATGTACCTGTCCAAATGTCTTAGTGTTCCCATTATGACGTTACCTATGACACTGTCCACCTCTATGAGGTCACTGCACTGCCTGCTGCGCTCCATCGAATAAAGTCCTGGCGAGCCCAACATTTCCCTGTAGCACCGACCCTTGTTTTCTGGCAACGTGTTGAAATTATTTTCTGCACTCTTTACAAATTAGTGGCATATTTCCTAAACATGGTGACGTATCCAAGTGCGTCTTCAACAAAGTCTTGCCCAACTGAACATAACTTTCCAACTTTTAAATTTTATTCACTGGCTGAAGAAGACAGTGGGAAAAAAACCTTCCCCACCGCCCTATCCCCCTGTTACGTCCCTTTTCTTGCAACTATGTACTTTTATTCTGAGTTCCCGCTGCTCTACAACACTACCAAGCTAACTACCATTCGCGGTGAAGATCATGCCTTGGCTGGTCTTCCCTAATTTAAAATCTCACACATCTGCAAGAAGCACCATTTGCCATTTCTCAGCCCACTTTCCAATTTGAAAAAGTTCCTGCTCTAATCCTTGCCAATCATTTTTCAATGCCTGTGATACCACCTAATTCAGTGTCAACTGCAAACTTATACATGTCCGTTACATTCTCAGGCAACTCATTGACACAGATGACAAACAACAATGAGCGCAGCACCAATCCCTGAGATAGACCACCACTCCTTGATCAATGAACGAAACTGTACCATATGCCTCTTTACAACTGTCCACTGCCGTTATCACATTCAGGGAGCTGTTTACCTGTATTGCAAGATACTTTTATACATCACTGATGTTAAGGGTCATGCCATTAATTATATAGTTTGAACTCACATTTGACGTCCCAAATTGCAACATCTCTCATTTGCTCAGAATAATTTGCATCTGTGATTTCCCCCACCCCTCCCATCTCTCTACTTGATCTATACGCCACTAAATACTGAGACAGCCTCCCTCACATTCCTCAACCCCAGAAATCTTGGTGTCATCCGCAAACTTACAAAACAACCCGTGTATATTCACGCCCAAGTCATTTATGTGTATCACAAACAGTAGAGGTCCCAGCACAGATCCCTGTGTATTACTACTGGTCACAGACCTCCAGCCTGAATATTGCCCTTCCACCACAACACTCTGCCTTCTATCATTCAGACAGTTCTGAATTCATGCGACCAAGTCACCGTTAATCCCGTGTGCCTTCACCTCCTGGATCGGTCTACCATGGGAGACTTTGTCAAAGGTCCGGATAAGCAGTGATATTATCAGTGTGGTCAGTGATGGGTCTGGATAAGCAGTGACATTTTCAGTGTGGTCAGTGATGGGTCTGGATAAGCAGTGACATTATCAGTGTGGTCAGCGGTAGGTCTGGATAAGCAGTGACATCATCAGTGTGGTCAGTGATGGGTCTGGATAAGTAGTGACATTATCAGTGTGGTCAGTGATGGGTCTGGATAAGCAGTAACATTATCAGTGTGGTCAGTGATGGGTCTGTATAAGCAGTAACATTCTCAGTAATTAATCTCATCTGTAATGAGCTCTCACGGCATCTTGTTGTTCTATCCACGTTGGCGGGTGCACGCGTATTTATTTGTTATTTTCACTTTAATAGGCAGCGGTGATAATGAGTCGATAACTTTCTGCGGGATAAGATTGAAGGAATAACGCATTATGCGTCTCTCCCAACACTCCTCACTCTCTCTCTCTCTCTCCCTCTCTCCCTCCTCCCATTCTCTGTCCTCTCCCCACTTTTCCGATTCTGTTTTCCCACTTCCTCCCCCTCCACACTCCTCCCCACTCTCTCCCCACACTCCCCTCTGTCTTGCCACACTCCGCGAATCTCTCTCCCCATACACATCCCCCTCTCTCTCCGCACCCCCTCTCTCCCCACTCTCCTCCCACTCTCCATCCCCACACTCCTGCATTCTCCACACACACTCACCACTCCTCCCATTCTTTCCCCCTCACTCCTCCCCCTCTCTCCCCCACGTGCCTCCCCATCTCTCTCCACACGCACATCCCCCTCTCTGCCCACACTCCTACCCCTTACATTCTCCCACACTCCCCCTACCTCTCCCCGTGCTCCACCGCACTCTCTCTCCCCATTCCACTCATTCCCACACTACTCCCCCTCTCTCCCCCACACACCTCCTCCTCTCCCCAATCCTCCCCTTGTTTGTCATAAGGTCGTAACTGATAGTAGAATTAGAGAGGGGGAGAGAGACAGGGGTTTGTGAGAGAGAGGGGGTAGGGGGAGAGGGGGGGAGGGGGAGAGAAGGAGGAGAGGGGGGAGAGAGGACAGGAGAGGAGAGAGAGAGGTGGGTCTCCTCAGAGTGTTTCCCTTTGTGCGTCGATAAGGCCTTTAATGAACCGACCTGTTAGATGGAACCGCCTCTGAACTCTGAGCTGGTTTACTTTGTGTCTGTGCCTATCTGAGGAAAGTCAGACATAGGATACAAGTCTCGCACAAAAAAAAACAGAATGTCCTCGTACACACAGGGTGGTGGGTGTATAGAACGGGCTGTCAGACGCGTGTACTGGTGCAAAGTTTAAGAAACATTTAGACATGTACGTGGATGGGACGGGTTGAGAAAGATATGGGGCAAACGCGGGTAGTGGGACTGGGATAGACGGGGCAAGTTGCATTGGAGTGGGCGAGTTGGGCCGGATATTTCCGTGCTACATGACTCCATGACGCTGTGACTTTTAAATGTATTCTATATAGTGCACGGGGGGAGAGAAAGAGGAGAGAGAGAAGGGAGAGAGAGAGAGGGCGGGGGAGGGGAAGGAGAGGGAGAGAGAGGGGGTAATAATTATTAGCTTAATATATTGTAAATTTGGTTCTCAAGTCGAGGGGGGGTCATGGGTATCAAATATTAGTTTAGTTTATAATTGTAAATTCATGAAAATGAAGTGGAGAGGGGGAGAGAGAGGAGAAAGAGAGACGGGGAGAGACTGAAGGAAGGGAGAGAGGGTGGTGAGAGAAAGAGGAGGAAGAGTGAAAGAGAGGAGAGAGAGGGGGAAATGAGAGAGAGGTGAGATAGAGGGGGAAGAGAGAGGTGGAGAAAGGGAGGGGGAAAGAGAGGGGGAGAGAGAGGAGGAAGAGAGGGGAGAGTTTAGTTTTTATTTTAACAGTTTATTTTATTTAGTCAAAAGAGAGGAGAGAGAGAGAAATGGGTCGAGGGGAAGAAAGAGAGAGGGGGAGAGAGAGGTGGAGAGACTGGGGAAGAGAGAGAGACTGGGGAGAAAAAGGAGAGAGGGAGAGGGCAGAGAGAGGGGAGAGATAGGAGAGGTCGGGGAGAGGGATGGGTGGGAGAGGGGAGAGTGGGGAGAGAGGGAGCGGGGAGTTGGTATCAAATATTAGTTTAGTTTAATTGATTGTTGTAAATGTAGTCCTTATAAAATGGAGGGGAGGGAAAGAGAAGTAGAGAAAGAGGGGAGAGAGAGTGAGGGGGAGGGAGAGAGAGTGGGTAACAAATATTAGTTTAGTTTATTGTTGAATTTATTATAAAATGGAATGCGAGAAAGAATATCAAATATTAGTTTAGTTTATTATTGTGAATTAATTGATTATTGTGAGGGGGGGAGAGAAAGGGGAGAGATTATTTTTAGTTTAGAGAAATAGAAACGTAGAATATAGGCGCAGGAGGCCATTTGTCCCCTTCGTGCCAACACCCGCCATTCATTGTGATCATGGCAGATCATCCACAATCAGTAACCTGTACCTGCTTCTCCCCATATTCCTAGCTTCCGCTCGCCCCCTAGAGCTCTTTAATTTAG
This sequence comes from Rhinoraja longicauda, assembly GCF_053455715.1. Taxonomy (NCBI): domain Eukaryota; kingdom Metazoa; phylum Chordata; class Chondrichthyes; order Rajiformes; family Arhynchobatidae; genus Rhinoraja; species Rhinoraja longicauda. The sequence continues at coordinate 14,217 of NW_027603378.1, forward strand.
TTTAGTTTATTTCGTCAAAGGAGAGGAGAGAGAGAGAGAGAGAGAGATGGGGTGAGTGTGAGAGAGAGAACGGGAGAGTGAAAGGGGAGAGAGTGTGTCACATTAGTCCGCGCGGGAATAGGTGACGCTTCGGGTTGAGACCCTTCTTCAGACTGATGTCAGGGGGGCCGGACATAGAAAGGATATAGAAGGAGACAGGAAGACAGTGGGAGAACTGGGAAGGGGGAGGGGGGGGGAAATAGGAGAGAGACAGAGGAAATGTCTAAAGTTGGAGATGTCAATGTACATACCGCTGGGCTGCAAGCTGCCCAAGCGAAATATGAGGTGCTGTTCCTCCAATTTCCAGTTGGCCTCACTATGGCACTGGAGAGGCCCATGACAGAAAGGTCAGACCCGGTGGCTGAGCACTTCAACTCGCCCTCCCACTCCCAGTCTGACCTTTGAGAATTTCATAACTTCACAACTCTCTGGGTGAAAGAGTTTTTCCTCATTTCAGTACTAAATGGCCTACCCCAGATTCTTAAACTGTGGCATCTGGTTCTGGACTCCCACAACATCGGAAACATGTTTCCTGCATCCCTTAATAATTGTATCTGTTTCTATAAGATCCCCTCTCATCCTTCTAAACTCCAGTGAATACAAGCCCAGTCGCTCCATTCTTTCATCATATGACAGTCCCGCCATCCTGCGAATTAACCTCGTGAACCTGCGCTGCATTCCATCAATAGCAAGAATGTCCTTCCACAAATTGGGAGACCAAATGTGCACACAATACCTCAGATGTGGTCTCACCAGGGCCCTGTACAACTGCAGAAGGGATCTCTTTGCTTCTGTACTCAAATCCTCTCGTTGCGAAGGCTAACATGCCATTAGCTTTCTTCACTGCCTGCCATATCTGCATGCTTACTTTTAGTGACTGATCTACAAGGATTCCCAGGTCTTGTTGCACTTCCCCTTATCATAATCGGACACGCATTCAGATAATAATCTGCCTTCTTGTTCTTGCCACCAAAGTGGATAACCTCCCATTTATCCACATTACACTGCATCTGCCCACTCACCCAACCTATACAAGTCACCCTGCATCCTCATAGCATCTTTTTCACAGTTCATCATGCCACCCAGCTTTGTGTCATCTGCAAATCTGCTTATGTTACTTTTTATTCCTTCATCAAAATCATCTATATATGGATTGTAAATGGCCGCGGTCCCAGAACCGAGCCTTGCGGTACCCCATTAGTCACTGCCTGCCATTGCGAAAGGGACCCATTAATTCCTACTCTTTGTTTCCTATCTGCCAACCAATTTTCTATCCATGTCAATACACTGCCCCTATACTACGTGCTCTAATTTTGCCCACTCATCTCCTGATTGCCCACTAATTGGCCACTAACCAGTGTCCCTCATGTAGCTGTCCAAATGTCGTAGGTGTTATTACTATGGCACTCCCTATGATACTGTGCACCCTCCATGAGATCACTGCTCTCTCTACTGAGCTCCATGGAATAAAGTCCCTGGCGTGTCCAGCCTTTCCCTCGAGCTCCGAACCTTGTCTCCGGCAACTTGTTCGATAATATATTCAGCGCTCTTTACAAATTAGTGGCATATTGCCCAAACACGGTGGCTAAAAATATGCACATTACTCCAAGTGCGTCCTCACTAACGTCTTGTCCAACTGAAAATAACTTTCCAACTTTTAAATTTTATTCACTGGCTGATGAAGACAGTGGGCCAAAAAAACCTTCTCCACCACCCTATCCCCCTGTTACGTCCCTTTTTTTGCAACTATGTACTTTTGTTCTGCGATCCCTCTGCTCTACAACACTCCCCAGCGAACTATCATTCACGGTGAAGATCATGCCTTG
>NW_027603379.1:0-12500 GCF_053455715.1 Rhinoraja longicauda
GTACGGGTAGAAATGAGGAATTGTAAGGGTAAAAAGACCCTAATGGGAGTTATCTACAGGCCCCCAAACAGTAGCCTCGACATAGGGTGCAAGTTGAATGAGGAGCTAAAATTGGCGTGTTGCAAATGTAATGCTACGGTGGTTATGGGAGATTTCAACATGCAGGTAGACTGGGAAAATCAGGTTGGGAATGGACCCCAGGAAAGAGAGTTTGTAGAGTGGCTCCGAGATGGATTCTTAGAACAGCTTGTACTGGAGCCTACCAGGGAGAAGGCTATTCTGGATTTAGTGTTGTGTAATGAACCTGATCTGATAAGGAGACTCGAGGTAAAAGAGCCATTAGGAGGTAGTGATCATAATATGATAAGTTTTACTCTGCAAATGGAAAGGCAGAAGGGAAAATCGGAAGTGTCAGTATTACAGTATAGCAAAGGGGACTGTGGAGGCATGAGGCAGGAGCTGGCCAGAGTTGACTGGAAGGAGGCCCTAGCAGGGAAGACGGTGGAACAGCAATGGCAGATATTTCTGGGAATAATACAGAAGGTGCAGGATCAGTTTATCCCAAAGAGGCGGAAAGATTCTAAGGGGAGTAAGAGGCACCTGTGGCTGACGAGGGAAGTCAGGGACAGCATGAAAATAAAAGGGAAGTATAACATAGCAAAGAAGAGTGGGAAGACAGAGGATTGGGACTCTTTTAAAGAGCTACAGAAGTTAACTAAAAAGGCAATACGGGGAGAAAAGATGAGGTACGAGGGTAAACTAGCCAATAATATAAAGGAGGATAGTAAAAGCTTCTTTAGGTACGTGAAGAGGAAAAAAATAGTCAAGGCAAATGTGGGTCCCTTGAAGACAGAAGCTGGGGAATTTATTATGGGGAACAAAGAAATGGCAGACGAGTTGAACCGGTACTTTGGATCTGTCTTCACTGAGGAAGATACAATCTCCCAGATGTTCTAGGGGCCGGAGAACCTAGGGTGACGGAGGAACTGAAGGAAATCCACATTAGAAAGGAAATGGTGTTGGGTAGACTGATGGGACTGAAGGCTGATAAATCCCCAGGGCCTGATGGTCTGCATCCCAGAGTACTTAAGGAGGTGGCTCTAGAAATCATGGACGCATTGGTGATCATTTTCCAATGTTCTATAGATTCAGGATCAGTTCCTGTGGATTGGAGGGTAGCTAATGTTGTCCCATTTTATAAGAAAGGAGGGAGAGAGAAAACAGGAAATTATAGACCAGTTAGTCTGACATCAGTGGTGGGGAAGATGCTGGAGTCAATGATAAAAGACGGAATTGTGGAGCATTTGGATAGCAGTAACAGGATCGTTCCGAGTCAGCATGGATTTACGAAGGGGAAATCGTGCTTGACTAATCTTCTGGAATTCTTTGAGGATGTAACTAGGAAAATTGACAGGGGAGAGTCAGTGGATGTGGTGTACCTTGACTTTCAGAAAGCCTTCGACAAGGTCCCACATAGGAGATTAGTGGGCAAAATTAGAGCACATGGTATTGGGGGTAGGGTACTGACATGGATAGAAAATTGGTTGACAGACAGAAAGCAAAGAGTGGGGATAAATGGGTCCCTTTCAGAATGGCAGGCAGTAACTAGTGGGGTACCGCAAGGCTCGGTGCTGGGACCGCAGCTATTTACAATATACATTAATGACTTGGATGAAGGGATTAAAAGTAACATTAGCAAATTTTGCAGGTGATACAAAGCTGGGGGGCAGTGTGAACTGTGAGGAAGATGCTATGAGGTTGCAGGGTGACTTGGACAGGTTGTGTGAGTGGGCGGATGCATGGCAGATGCAGTTTAATGTGGATAAGTGTGAGGTTATCCACTTTGGTGGTAAGAATAGGAAGGCAGATTATTATCTGAATGGTGTCAAGTTAGGAACAGGGGACGTACAACGAGATCTGGGTGTCCTAGTGCATCAGTCACTGAAAGGAAGCTTCGGAGGCTTCGGCCGCGGGCCGCGTGGACGTCGGAAGCCCGCAGGCCCCTGGGTGGGGGCTGACATCGGGAGCTCCAGCAGTGGCAGCGTCTTCGCCCGCCCAGAATCGTGGGGCTTGGATCGGCCCGCCGCGGACCCTTCACCGTCCGGCGCAGCCTGGAATAGGACGCGGGATTTTCTCTGCCCGGCGGGGGCTTCAATGTTGGGAGCCACGACCGCCCCGACGTGGCAAGTTCAACAGCCTGAACGCGGGAGAAGACGGCAGGGGAAGAGAAAAGACATTGTGGCCTTCCATCACAGTGAGGAGGGGACTGGAGGAGACTCACTGTGATGGATGTTTCTTTTTGTTTGGTGTTGGTTTATGATTGTGTGTGTTATTGCATATTTTTATTGCTTATTTTTATTGGTCTTATTATTGGACTGTGGGTAATCTTTCATTTCACTGCACATTTATGCGTATGTGACAAATAAATTGACTACTGACTATTGTAAGCGTGTAGGTACAGCAGGCAGTGAAGAAAGCCAATGGCATGTTGGCCTTCATAACAAGGGGAGTTCATGAGTATAGGAGCAAAGAGGTCCTTCTACAGTTGTACAGGGCCCTAGTGAGACTGCACCTGGAGTACTGTGTGCAGTTTTGGTCTCCAGATTTGAGGAAGGATGTTCTTGCTATTGAGGGCGTGCAGCGTAGGTTCACCAGGTTAATTCCAGGAATGACGGGACTGTCATATGTTGAAAGACTGGAGCGACTAGGCTTGTATACATTGGAATTTAGAAGGATGAGAGGAGATCTTATCGAAACGTATAAGATTATTAAGGGGTTGGACACGTTAGAGGCAGGAAACATGTTCCCAATGTTGGGGGAGTCCAGAACAAGGGGCCACAGTTTAAGAATAAGGGGTCGGCCATTTAGAACGGAGATGAGGAAAAACCTTTTCAGTCAGAGCGTTGTGAATCTGTGGAATTCTCTGCCTCAGAGGGCAGTGGAGGCCAATTCTCTGAATGCATTCAAGAGAGAGCTAGATAGAGCTCTTCAGGATAGCGGAGTCAGGGGGTACGGGGAGAAGGCAGGAACGGGGTACTGATTGAGAATGATCAGCCATGATCACATTGAATGGCGGTGCTGGATGAGAGGGGATCTTATCGAAACGTATAAGATTAACCGAACAGAGGATGTACTTCCTGCGGCAACTGAGGAAACACAATCTGCCACAGGCAATGATGGTCCAATTCTATACTGCTATCATTGAGTCTGTCCTGACCTTCTCCATCATGGTCTGGTTTGGCTCAGCCACCAAGCACGACATCCAGAGGCTGCAACGGATCGTTCGATCAGCTGAGAAGGTTGTTGGCTGCAACCTTCCCCCCATTGACAAACTGTACACTGCAAGGGTCAGGAAGGGAGCGGGCAAGATCATCTCTGACCACTCTCACCCTGGCCACAAACCCTTTGAAGCACTTCCCTCTGGAAGGCGACTCTGGACTGTCAAAGCAGCCACAGCCAGACATAAAAAGTTTCTTACCACGAGTAATAGTTCTACTCAATATCATATCATATCATATATATATACAGCCGGAAACAGGCCTTTTCGGCCCACCAAGTCCGTGCCGCCCAGCGATCCCCGTACATTAACACTATCCTACACCCAGCCAATGAACCTACATACCTGTACGTCTTTGGAGTAACCAAAGTCTGTGGTCTCTTTTTTGCTCTGGTTTATTTTCACCCACATGTTTAGACCGTAATGGTGTTTCCTTATTGTTTTGATGTGTTTATGTTTCATTCTTAATTGTTAACAGTATGTTTGTGTTGTCATTTGTGAGCGGAGCACAAAGGAACATTCCTTGTATCTGCACAAACTTGGCCAATAAACTCATTCATTCACAATTAAGGGGTTGGACACGTTAGAGGCAGGAAACATGTTCCCAATGTTGGGGGAGTCCAGAACAAGGGGTCACAGTTTAAGAATAAGGGGTCGGCCATTTAGAACGGAGATGAGGAAAAACTTTTCCAGTCAGAGAGTTGTGAATCTGTGGAATTCTCTGCCTCAGAAGGCAGTGGAGGCCAATGCTCTGAATACATTCAAGAGAGAGCTGGATAGAGCTCTTAATGATAGCGGAGTCAGGGGGTATGGGGAGAAGGCAGGAACGGGGTACTGATTGAAAATGATCAGCCATGATCACATTGAATGGCGGTGCATACAGGCTCGAAGGGCCGAATGGCCTCCTCCTGCACCTGGTGTCTGTTCACTGTGTAGATCCTCCCATTGTTCGACGTCCCAAACTGTGCGGGGATCACTGGTCAGCACGGACCCGGTGGGCCGAAGGGCCTGTTTCAGCGATCCTGTACCTTGTTCCCGATGGTAGCAGCGTGATGAGAGTGTGGGTCAGGGTGGTGTGGGTCAGTGTGGTGTGGGTCAGGGTGGTGTGGGTCAGTGTGGTGTGGGTCAGGGTGGTGTGGGTCAGGGTGGTGTGGGTCAGTGTGGTGTGGGTCAGGGTGGTGTGGGTCAGTGTGTGGGTCAGGGTGGTGTGGGTCAGGGTGGTGTGGGTCAGTGTGGTGTGGGTCAGTGTGGTGTGGGTCAGGGTGGTGTGGGTCAGGGTGGTGTGGGTCAGGGTGGTGTGGGTCAGGGTGGTGTGGGTCAGTGTGGTGTGGGTCAGGGTGGTGTGGGTCAGTGTGGTGTGGGTCAGGGTGGTGTGGGTCAGTGTGGTGTGGGTCAGTGTGGTGTGGGTCAGTGTGGTGTGGGTCAGGGTGGTGTGGGTCAGGGTGGTGTGGGTCAGTGTGGTGTGGGTCAGTGTGGTGTGGGTCAGTGTGGTGTGGGTCAGGGTGGTGTGGGTCAGTGTGGTGTGGGTCAGTGTGTGGGTCAGGGTGGTGTGGGTCAGTGTGGTGTGGGTCAGGGTGGTGTGGGTCAGGGTGGTGTGTGTCAGGGTGGTGTGGGTCAGTGTGGTGTGGGTCAGGGTGGTGTGGGTCAGTGTGTGGGTCAGGGTGGTGTGGGTCAGGGTGGTGTGTGTCAGGGTGGTGTGGGTCAGGGTGGTGTGGGTCAGTGTGGTGTGTGTCAGGGTGGTGTGGGTCAGGGTGGTGTGGGTCAGTGTGGTGTGGGTCAGTGTGGTGTGGGTCAGTGTGGTGTGGGTCAGTGTGTGGGTCATTGTGGTGTGGGTCAGGGTGGTGTGGGTCAGGGTGGTGTGGGTCAGGGTGGTGTGGGTCAGGGTGGTGTGGGTCAGTGTGGTGTGGGTCAGGGTGGTGTGGGTCAGGGTGGTGTGGGTCAGTGTGTGGGTCAGTGTGGTGTGGGTCAGGGTGGTGTGGGTCAGGGTGGTGTGGGTCAGGGTGGTGTGGGTCAGGGTGGTGTGGGTCAGGGTGGTGTGGGTCAGGGTGGTGTGGGTCAGGGTGGTGTGGGTCAGGGTGGTGTGGGTCAGTGTGGTGTGGGTCAGGGTGGTGTGGGTCAGGGTGGTGTGGGTCAGGGTGGTGTGGGTCAGTGTGGTGTGGGTCAGGGTGGTGTGGGTCAGGGTGGTGTGGGTCAGGGTGGTGTGGGTCAGGGTGGTGTGGGTCAGGGTGGTGTGGGTCAGGGTGGTGTGGGTCAGGGTGGTGTGGGTCAGGGTGGTGTGGGTCAGGGTGGTGTGGGTCAGTGTGGTGTGGGTCAGTGTGTGGGTCAGGGTGGTGTGTGTCAGGGTGGTGTGTGTCAGTGTGTGGTGTGGGTCAGTGTGTGGGTCAGTGTGTGGGTCAGGGGGGTGTGGGTCAGGGTGGTGTGGGTCAGTGTGGTGTGGGTCAGGGTGGTGTGGGTCAGTGTGGTGTGGGTCAGGGTGGTGTGGGTCAGGGTGGTGTGGGTCAGGGTGGTGTGGGTCAGGGTGTGGGTCAGGGTGGTGTGGGTCAGTGTGGTGTGGGTCAGGGTGGTGTGGGTCAGGGTGGTGTGGGTCAGTGTGGTGTGGGTCAGTGTGGTGTGGGTCAGGGTGGTGTGGGTCAGGGTGGTGTGGGTCAGTGTGGTGTGGGTCAGGGTGGTGTGGGTCAGGGTGGTGTGGGTCAGTGTGTGGGTCAGGGTGGTGTGGGTCAGGGTGGTGTGGGTCAGGGTGGTGTGGGTCAGTGTGTGGGTCAGGGTGGTGTGGGTCAGGGTGGTGTGGGTCAGTGTGGTGTGGGTCAGTGTGGTGTGGGTCAGTGTGTGGGTCAGTGTGGTGTGGGTCAGGGTGGTGTGGGTCAGGGTGGTGTGGGTCAGGGTGGTGTGGGTCAGTGTGGTGTGGGTCAGTGTGGTGTGGGTCAGTGTGTGGGTCAGTGTGGTGTGGGTCAGGGTGGTGTGGGTCAGGGTGGTGTGGGTCAGGGTGGTGTGTGTCAGTGTGGTGTGGGTCAGTGTGGTGTGGGTCAGGGTGGTGTGGGTCAGTGTGTGGGTCAGGGTGGTGTGGGTCAGGGTGGTGTGGGTCAGGGTGGTGTGGGTCAGGGTGTGGGTCAGGGTGGTGTGGGTCAGGGTGGTGTGGGTCAGGGTGGTGTGGGTCAGGGTGGTGTGGGTCAGGGTGGTGTGGGTCAGGGTGGTGTGGGTCAGGGTGGTGTGGGTCAGGGTGGTGTGGGTCAGGGTGGTGTGGGTCAGTGTGGTGTGGGTCAGGGTGGTGTGGGTCAGGGTGGTGTGGGTCAGTGTGTGGGTCAGTGTGTGGGTCAGGGTGGTGTGGGTCAGGGTGGTGTGGGTCAGGGTGGTGTGGGTCAGGGTGGTGTGGGTCAGTGTGTGGGTCAGGGTGGTGTCAGTGTGGTGTGGGTCAGGGTGGTGTGGGTCAGTGTGTGGGTCAGGGTGGTGTGGGTCAGGGTGGTGTGGGTCAGGGTGGTGTGGGTCAGGGTGGTGTGGGTCAGTGTGGTGTGGGTCAGGGTGGTGTGGGTCAGTGTGGTGTGGGTCAGTGTGGTGTGGGTCAGGGTGGTGTGGGTCATGGTGGTGTGGGTCAGGGTGGTGTGGGTCAGTGTGGTGTGGGTCAGTGTGGTGTGGGTCAGTGTGGTGTGGGTCAGTGTGGTGTGGGTCAGTGTGGTGTGGGTCAGGGTGGTGTGGGTCAGTGTGGTGTGGGTCAGTGTGGTGTGGGTCAGGGTGGTGTGGGTCAGTGTGGTGTGGGTCTAGAATGTGGAACCGTACAGCAGCAGGCCCTTCAGCCCACTATGTCCGTGCTGATCCACCACTCCAACCTCTGCCTCTACCTGCTGCAGACCGTTCATGTCCTTGTGTACGAGCCCATGTAACATCCGCGAAACACCCAGTCACTGCAGTTAATGCCCACCCCACACGGAGACAGGCCCTTCGGCCCATCCCCTCCCTGCCCACTCCACACCCAGCACCAGGCCCTTCAGCCCACCCCCTCCCTGCCCACACCACCCAGCGACAGCCCCTCCCTGCCCACTCCACACCCAGCACAGCGACAGGCCCTTCGGCCCACCCCTCCCTGCCCACCCCACCCCACACGGAGACAGGCCCTTCAGTCCACCCCCTCCCTGCCCACTCCACACCCAGCACAGCGACAGGCCCTTCGGCCCACCCCTCCCTGCCCACCCCACACGGAGACAGGCCCTTCAGCCCATCCCCTCCCTGCCCACCCCACCCAGCGACAGCCCCTCCCTGCCCACTCCACACCCAGCACAGCGACAGGCCCTTCAGCCCATCCCCTCCCTGCCCACCCCCACTGCAGGTGAACCCATCCCCTCTGCCTGTGTATCTGCCTCCACCTCCACCTCCTCCCCAGGCAGCCCCCACCCACCACCCTCTGTGTAAAATACCGTCCCATAATCTTTAACCCCTTCCCCCCCCCCCCCCCCCTCCTCACCCCAAACCTGTGCCCTCTGGTCTCTGGCATCTCCACCCTGGGGGGGCTGTCACCCCTGTCCAGACCTCTGGTGATCTGATAAACTTCTCTCAGGCCTCTCCTCAACCTCCAACGTCCCAGAGAAAGCAATCCCAGTCTGTGCCCCCCCCCCCCCCGTAGCTGGACCCCCCCACTCAGGCAGTGTCTGGTGAACCCCCTCTGCCCCCCCCCTGTAGCTGGACCCCCCACCCAGGCAGTATCTGGTGAACCCCCTCTGCCCCCCCCCCACCCAGGCAGTGTCTGGTGAACCCCCTCTGCCCCCCCCCCACCCAGGCAGTGTCTGGTGAACCCCCATAGCCCCCCCACTCTGTAATGGGTGCGACCAGAGCAGGCAATACTGCAGTGTTGCCCGACCAGAGTCCCAGAGAGCTGCCCCGTGACTGCCCGACCGATGAAGGCAAGCGTACCGTACGCCCTCTGTACCGTACGCCCTCTGTACCGTACGCCCTCTGTACCGTACGCCCTCTGTACCGTACGCCCTCTGTACCGTACGCCCTCTGTACCGTACGTCCTCTGTACCGTACGCCCTCTGTACCGTACGCCCTCTGTACCGTACGCCCTCTGTACCGTACGCCCTCTGTACCGTACGCCCTCTGTACCGTACGCCCTCTGTACCGCCCTGTCCACTCGTGTTGCCCATCAGTGAGGTGTGGACTTAGACCCCAACATCCCTCTGTACATCCATGCTGCTCAGGGTCTCGCCATTAACTCTAGACTGTGTAGCAAAGAACTGCAGACGCTGGTTTAAACCAAAGGTAGACACAAAGTGCTGGAGTAACTCAGTGGGACAGGCAGCATCTCAGGAGAGAAGGAACGGTGACGTTTGGGGTCGAGACCCTTCTTCCCCTTTACATTCAACGTGGCAAAGTGCAAGGCCTCACTCACACTCTGGGATTAAACTCCACCTGCCGTCTCTCCAGCTCGACATTTCCCAGTGTACTACAGACACCAGACAACACGTGCAGGAGGCCATTCGGCCCTTCGAGCCTGTACGCACCGCCATTCAATGTGATCATGGCTGATCATTCTCAATCAGTACCCCGTTCCTACCTTCTCCCCATACCCCCTGACTCCTCTATCCTTAAGAGCTCTATCTAGCTCTCTCTTGAATGCATTCAGAGAATTGGCCTCCACTGCCTTCTGAGGCAGAGAATTCCACACATTTACAACTTTCTGACTGAAAAAGTTTTTCCTCATCTCAGTTCTAAATGGCCGACCCCTTATTCTTAAACTGTGGCCCCTTGTTCTGGACTCCCCCAACATTGGGAACATGTTTCCTGCCTCTAACGTGTCCAACCCCTTAATAATCTTATATGTTTCGATAAGATCTCCTCTCATCCTTCTAAATCCCAGTGTATACAAGCCTAGTCGCTCCAGTCTTTCAACATACGACAGTCCCGCCATTCCGGGAATTAACCTAGTGAACCTACGCTGCACGCCCTCAATAGCAAGAATATCCTTCCTCAAATTTGGAGACCAAAACTGCACACAGTACTCCAGGTGCGGTCTCACTAGGGCCCTGTACAACTGCAGAAGGACCTCTTTGCTCCTATACTCAACTCCTCTTGTTATGAAGGCCAACATTCCATTGGCTTTCTTCACTGCCTGCTGTACCTGCATGCTTCCTTTCAGTGACTGATGCACTAGGACACCCAGATCTCGTTGTACGTCCCCTTTTCCTAACTTGACACCATTCAGATAATACTCTGCCTTCCTATTCTTACCACCAGAGTGGATAACCTCACACTTAGGCAGAGAATTCCACAGATTCACAACTCTCTGAGTGAAAAAGTTTTTCCTCATCTCCGTTCTAAATGGCCGACCCCTTATTCTTAAACTGTGGCCCCTGGTTCTGGACTCCCCCAACATCGGGAACATGTTTCCTGCCTCTAGCGTGTCCAATTTTATATGTTTCAATAAGATCCCCTCATCCTTCTAAACTCCATTGTATACAAGCCCAGTCGCTCCAGTCTTTCATATGACAGTCCCGCCATCCCGGGAATTAACCTAGTAAACCTACGCTGCACGCCCTCAATAGCAAGAATATCCTTCCTCAAATTTGGAGAGCAAATGTACAAGTTGAGGGGAGTTGTTTTTGGAGACAAGGAGGAATGATTAAACGTTAGCGCTCATCTTCAATCGGCAATGTGAAAAAGCATGGGCAAAGGCAGAAATCTAGGGGTGGTCGTGGACTCTGACCTAGAAATCTCAACATGAAGACATTTACACAGTCAGCTGACTATCACCATAAGAATATATCACGGGTTAAAGGACTTATGGCTCAGCAGGATTTGGAGACACTTTCCACAGATCTATCTTGAGTAGACTTGACCACTGCAATGCCATCTTTACAGGTCTCCCTAAAAGACCAATTAGACAGCTATAGCTGAATCACAACACTGCTCGAGTCCTCACTCAGACCGACAGTGGGCCACACCACTCTGGGCTGAATCACAACACTGCTCGAGTCCCCACTCAGACCGACAGTGGGCCACACCACTCTGGGCTGAATCACAACACTGCTCGAGTCCTCACTCAGACCGACAGTGGGCCACACCACTCTGGGCTGAATCACAACACTGCTCGAGTCCTCACTCAGACCGACAGTGGGCCACACCACTCTGGGCTGTCTCCACACTGGCTCCGGGCTGAATCACAACACTGCTCGAGTCCTCACTCAGACCGACAGTGGGCCACACCACTCTGGGCTGAATCACAACACTGCTCGAGTCCTCACTCAGACCGACAGTGGGCCACACCACTCTGGGCTGAATCACAACACTGCTCGAGTCCCCACTCAGACCGACAGTGGGCCACACCACTCTGGGCTGAATCACAACACTGCTCGAGTCCTCACTCAGACCGACAGTGGGCCACACCACTCTGGGCTGTCTCCACACTGGCTCCGGGCTGAATCACAACACTGCTCGAGTCCTCACTCAGACCGACAGTGGGCCACACCACTCTGGGCTGAATCACAACACTGCTCGAGTCCTCACTCAGACCGACAGTGGGCCACACCACTCTGGGCTGAATCACAACACTGCTCGAGTCCTCACTCAGACCGACAGTGGGCCACACCACTCTGGGCTGTCTCCACACTGGCTCCGGGCTGAATCACTGCTCGAGTCCTCACTCAGACCGACAGTGGGCCACACCACTCTGGGCTGTCTCCACACTGGCTCCGGGCTGAATCACAACACTGCTCGAGTCCTCACTCAGACCGACAGTGGGCCACACCACTCTGGGCTGTCTCCACACTGGCTCCGGGCTGAATCACTGCTCGAGTCCCCACTCAGACCGACAGTGGGCCACACCACTCTGGGCTGTCTCCACACTGGCTCCGGGCTGAATCACTGCTCGAGTCCCCACTCAGACCGACAGTGGGCCACACCACTCTGGGATGTCTCCACACTGGCTCCAGGCTGAATCACAACACTGCTCGAGTCCCCACTCAGACCGACAGTGGGTCATTCACTCTGGGCTGTCTCCACACTGGCTCCGGGCTGAATCACAACACTGCTCGAGTCCCCACTCAGACCGACAGTGGGTCATTCACTCTGGGCTGTCTCCACACTGGCTCCAGGCTGTGAAAGAACTGATTTACACCACTACTGTAGGTTTACAACGCACTGATGGTCGAGGGCCACCATTATGATTGTCTGTTGCACGATGAACCACCCAGACTGCTCAGGACAGGTCTGCTCTCCACCCCCAGAGTCAGAACGATACTTGGACAAGCAGTGTGTAGTTTTCATGCACCACATAACTGGAACAACTGCAGGAACACGGCAACTCTGTTCTTTTAAATCGAGGCTGAAGACTTTTCTGTTGACGCTGGCTTTTATTAAATCAAATAATTCACTGGATGAATTTAAAAGAGAGTTAGATAGAGCTCTAGGGGCGAGTGGAATCAAGGGATATGGGGAGAAGGCAGGCACGGGTTACTGATTGTGGATGATCTGCCATGATCACAATGAATGGCGGTGCGTACAGGCTCGAAGGGCCGAATGGCCTCATCCTGCACCTGTTGTCTGTCTTTCTATAATTATTAATTTCCTACACTGCACTGTAACTTCTATTCTTGTATTTTATACCGGTCTTATTCTATTTCAGCTGGTTTTTATTTTCTATTCTCTTTAATGACTAATTTTAAATTGCTTTTAATTGCTCTTTAATGTTTTATGTAAAACACTTTGAATTGCTCCAGCATTTTGTGTCAAAAGAAGGGTCTCTCCAGAGGCTGCCTGACCCGCTGAGTTACCTATCCATGTTCTCCACAGAGGCTGCCTGACCCGCTGAGTTACTCCAGCACTCTGTGAAACGTCACCTATCCATGTTCTCCACAGAGGCTGCCTGACCCGCTGAGTTACTCCAGCACTCTGTGAAACGTCACCTATCCATGTTCTCCACAGAGGCTGCCTGACCCGCTGAGTTACTCCAGCACTCTGTGAAACGTCACCTATCCATGTTCTCCACAGAGGCTGCCTGACCCGCTGAGTTACCTATCCATGTTCTCCACAGAGGCTGCCCGACTCGCTGAGTTACTCCAGCACTCTGTGTCCACTTTGAATTGCCTTGTTGCAGTGTGTAAGTGAAGCTGCCTTGCGTGGGGGAGGGGGTGAATGGTGGAGAGCGCGCTGGGCATGGATGGGCGCGCTGGGCATGGATGGGCGCGCTGGGCATGGATGGGCGCGCTGGGCATGCATGGATGGGCGCGCTGGGCATGCA
>NW_027603380.1:0-16006 GCF_053455715.1 Rhinoraja longicauda
GAGAGAGAGAGAGAGAGAGAGAGAGAGAGAGAGAGAGAGAGAGAGAGGGGAGAGGGAGAGAGAGAGACGGAAGAGAGAGGGAGAGGGGGAGAGAGGGGGGCGGAGGCCCACCCACCCTACCCCTGACCGGTCCCCAGTGCGGAGGGCGGGAGGGGGAGAATGAGGAGGTAGAAACTGAAATAAACACTTCAATGATCAGGGACTGTCATTAAAAATGATCAATATATATGACAGGCAATGGTGTTATTTTTTCTGCTTAATCTACGTCTTTGATTGGGTGAATGTGAGGGGCTGGGGGTCCCGGAGCGGGGCCGGCGATGGGATCATCCGCCCGGGACTGACAGCTGGAAGATGCGGCGGTGAATGTGAGGAGCCGGAGCCCGGAGCGGAGAGACTGCGGCCGCCCTCTGGGATGCGCTCAGGGCGCGGGTTTATTAATGAGCCGCAGCGCTGAGGTGAGCGGATATTTCACCGCGCTCTTCACCTGCTCCCTGAACTTGGACTGGGTCGCCGCGTAAATAAATGTGTTGGTGCAGCAGCTGAGATTCCTCAGCAAATACCCGACGTTGTTAAAGATATATTGAGAATCATTCATATCATTCCCAATCCCTGTGATCTGATAATAGACGAAGTTTACAACAAACGTCAGCCACAGGAGGATGAAGCTGCCGGAGATGGTGAAGAGTAAAACCACAGACCTCCTCCTGCTCTCCATCTCCGGGTCACTGCGCTTCTCCCCCTTGCTCTCACCCCTCAGCCCCTGACGGACCCGACTGGCCACTAAAATGTGCCGGACTGTCAGAGCGTTGAGCAGCAGGATCACAGCGAAAGGGAGGAACGGAGTTAAAACCGTGTCGATCCAGTCAAATGCCACCCACCCGGGGTCAGTGAAAGCACTGCCCACCGTTACACAACCCCACGGGACATTGTCGATGATTATCCAGTGTTCCCGTGTGAAGTAGCGGGGAACGTTTTTCAGACACAGCAGAACGCCGGCTGTTGCGAGAACCGCAGCCGCAGTTTTCCCGGTGCAATATTTTGTTTTCAGCTTCTGGCAACAAATGGCGACAAAGCGATCAAAGGTGAAAGTGACGGTGAACCAGACAGAACAGTCTGTAGCTGCAAACCTCAGTACTTCGTTAACACGGCACACAGGGGTGATGGACAGGAAACTCCAATAAAAGTAATGGGATCGGATCCGAGACAAAATGACCTCGGTGATCAGGGTGAGTTGATCGGCCGCTGCCATGGCCACCAGGTAGCGAGTGGTGCAGGTGGAGAGGCCGCACTTTCCCCGGGACAGGATCACAATCGCCACTAAATTCACTGCGGAAAGAGAAGGGGAGCGGACACTGGGCATTACTGAACACGGTCTCCGGGGCTGAACACCGGCTCCACTTTCAGCTGGAGATCAGGAGTGTTGGAGTCGGTGCGCGGCTGCAGGTTTAACAATGTCAGACCTGGCTCCGACTGTGCCCGACCTGCCTGCTTCAGGGGAGAAGAGATAAAGCGACGGGCGGGGTAAAGGGCGGGGAGGGAACGAGCAGCCGCCCGCTACAATAGGCGGAATGGTCCTGTCTACAGTTAACCCCGCTCACAGTCTCTGATGGGGCCGGTTTCACAGACTTAACCGTGACCGGCCGCGTTTAACCAGGGCTCTGGGAACTCGGCATCTGATGGGGACGAGGAGGGTTCCAGAGGGAAGGCAGGGACAACTTAGGATCCGGCAGCAGTGGCTCCGCTAATGGATTCATTCCACAGTGAGTTCAGTTCGGTAACAACACACGCCGGTAGATCCGCGGCCACCGGTTCAGGAGATCGATCCAATTATTGACCAAATGGCGGGTTTTATCCGACGGTGACAGACTCCACAGTGAGATGTGTCCACAGCAGCGGGTGTTCACTCTGATCAAAAACTCAGACACAGTGAACTTCACAATGTAAACCCCTCCCAGTCACACCGTCCCGGAGAGCTGCCTGTCCCGAGCACTGGGACAACTCTGGGCAAGGTCCCACTGAAGGCAAGAACAACATTCTAGTGGGTCCCGGCAGTGGGAGAAAAAGAGGGTTAGTTTGGGCTGTCTGAAAATAAGAAAAATCACAGGGTTAATTCAAAAATATTTCACTGAGAGGATTGATGTGCTTCACATATTCTGGTACAACGATCATCAGTTGGGAATATTGTAACACGATAAGAATCATGTCAACACCGGTTAACAGACGGAGTTATAAAACTTGAATTGTTCTGCTCACTTACCAGGGACTCCAACGGCAGCAATGATCACGTACAAGATTTTCTGCACGTCGTAATATTCCCTCAGCTTTTCCCCATGTTCTCTGCCCAGCGACGTGTCCCCGTGAGCTACCGGTAATCTCTCGGAATGAAATGCTGGGGCAGAACATTCCCGGAGATTTTATACCATATTCCGTCTCCACCGGGACAGTGAAGTTTCAACAGGTTTTATAAATAGAGATTTTTAAATTATTCGCAAAGTGATGACATCAGCCGAATGAAGTCTCTGCTGAGACAGGTCGTGATTTATTCAGGGAATTGATTGAGAAACTCCAAAGACTGGGCATTTGCGTCGATACTGAGGGATGGAAATTAGTAGCGGCATTGCTCCAGCAAAGGGGATATTGTTTCAACCTCCATCAAATCCAACTCTCAGCCTCATGTTGTTTGTCTGATTTCCTTCAATCCGCTTCAATCCCAAATTCCAGGAACCGTCTTCTGGTGCCCAGTTTGAAGGTGGACTGGGCGACGTTTGTCCACAGGTTGAGGAAATAGTTCAACAAATCAACTCGCACTAAAATGGCCCCTCCACTCTGCTTCACCACTCAATATGATCGCGGCTTAACTGACTGCAACCTCATCCCCACACTCCCGGCGAGGCCGGTAACCATTCACTCCTTGCTTGCCTGCAGTGGGTCTGATTTTGCGCGGGGACAATAACATTTTCTGCCTTCGTCACCTCTGAGGAGCAACGACCCAAAGACTCACGACACTCAGAGAACAGAAACATTGTGGCTTCAGAATTGTCCGAAACCCAAATAATACAGCGAATGATGTGGCAGATCTCCCTCCTCCCTTTCTCTCTCCCTCCATCCTTACTGCTGTCCTCTCTTTGAAATTTGACTCTCTCTCATACCCTCTCTATTCTCTCACTCTGCACCACTGCCTCTGTCAACCTTTCACCCCTTACCCCTCCCTCCCCTCTCACTCTCACTGCATCTCTTCCTCAGTTTCTCTCTGTCTATCTTACCCTTCCCTCGCTCCCTTTTGCCAACCCACTCGCTCGGAACTCCTGTCTCTTCATTTCCACTCCCTTTGATAGTTCACTCTCCATCTCTTCTCCTTTCGTCTTCTCAGCTATATCTCCCTCCCTGTCTCTCTCTCTCTTTTCCCCAACTCTCCTCCTGCTCGCCCTCACTTCTCTCTCCAACGCCATTCTTGGGAAGTGCGGTTAAAACGGTTAGCCGCCATGAGATGTAACAGCTGTCCCTGTGCCTCTTCCCTGGGGAGGGGAGAGAGTGTTTCCTACACCAATCTCTGTGACCCCCTCCCCTCCCGCCCCTCCACCCCCTCTCCATGTCTCTGTGACCCCCTCCACTCCCGCCCATACCCTCCCCTCTCTGTGACACCTTCCCCTCCGGCCCCTACACTCCCTGTCCCTGTCTCTGTAACTCCCCTCTTGTCCTCTTCAAAGCCCCCACACCCTTCCTGTAGTGTGGGACGAACAGAACTGCGTGCAATACTCCAAATGCAGCCTGACCAACGTCCTGGAGAGATGCATCTTGACGTCCTGGCTCTTGAACTCGATTCCGCGGCAGATGAAGGCAAGCGGACCACACGCCTTCTTCACCGCTCTGTCTACTTGTGTTGCCACTTTACGGGGAGTTCCGGAGTTTATCAGGAACAGTTTCTTTCTCTCCACAATCAGACTACTGCACGGAGTTAGTATTTAGAGTCACAGAGTGATGCAGCGTGGAAACAGGCCCTACCTTCGCCCCAACTTGCCCACACCGACCAACATGCCCTATCTACACTATTCCCACGTGCCCGCGTTTGGCCCATATCCCTCCAAACCTGTCATATCCATGTACCTGTCCAAGTGTCTCTTAAACTGTGTGATAGTCCCTGCCTCAACTTCCTTCTCCGGCAGCTCGTTCCATACACCCACCACCCGCTGTGTGGAAAAGTTGCCCCTCGGGTTCCTTCTAAATCTTTCCCCCCTCACCTTAAACCTATGTCCTCTGGTTCTCATTTCCCCTACTCTGAGCAAGGGACTCTGTGCATCTACCCGATATATTCCTCTTATTTAATAGCATTTATTTCAAGAGGGCTTGCATATAGTCAAGTCATGTCAAGTCAATTTTATTTGTATAGCACATTTAAAAACAACCCACGTTGACCAAAGTGCTGTACATCTGTTAAGGTACTAAGGAAAAAATGAAACATACAGTAGCACACAAACATATCAGCACATACAAAACAGTTCACAGCGCCTCCTCAATGGGCCTCAAACGCTAGGGAGTAGAAATAGGTTTTGAGCCTGGACTTAAAGGAGTCGATGGAGGGGGCAGTTCTGATGGGGAGAGGGATGCTGTTCCGCAGTCTAGGAGCTGCAACCGCAAAAGCGTGTTAAACCCTGAGCTTAAGCCTAGACCGCGGGATAGTGAGTAGCCCCAAGTCGGCCGACCTGAGGGACCTGGAGTTAGAGAGGTGGGTTAGAAGATTTTTGATGTAGTGGGGGGCAATGTCCATTTAGGGCTTTATATGTGAATAGGAGGAGCTTGAAGTTGATCCTGTACCGTACAGGGATCCAGTGGAGAGAGGCCAGAATCGGCGTGATGTGGTCCCTTTTACGGATACTCGTCACGAGTCTCGCTGCGGCGTTTTGGACCAGTTGCAGGCGGGACAGGGAAGATTGGCTGATCCCAGTGTATAGGGAGTTGCAGTAGTCTAGGCGGGAGGAAATGAGAGCGTGAATGGTTTTTTCAGTGCCGTCGAATTGGAGGAAAGGTTTGATTTTAGCTATGGTACGAAGTTGGAAGAAGCTGGCTTTTACCACAGCGTTGACTTGCTTGTCAAATTTTAATGCAGAGTCAAATAACACGCCGAGGTTTTTGACATGCGGTTTGACTAGGCAGGATAGGCTTCCAAGACTGCCTGTTATCGATTTGATGGAGTCGGGGGGCCTAATAGGATGACCTCAGGCTTGCTCTCGTTTAATTAGAGGAAGTTCTGTGCCATCCAACATTTTATGTCCTCAAGGCAGTGTAAGAGGCTGTTTAAATTTGACTGGTTGTAGGGCTTCAGGGGGAGGTAAAGCTGAGTGTCATCGGCATAGCAGTGGAAAGAAATGCCGTGCCTTTGAATGATTTGGCCAAGGGGGAGCATGTATAGAGAGAAGAGAATGGGGCCTAGGATGGAGCCTTGTGGAACTCCGCAGGAGGGGCTAGCTGGAGCAGAGGAATAACTGCCTATGTTGATGGCGAAACTCCTAATTTTGAGGTAGGAAGCGAACCAGCTCACGGCAGTGCCATCAATAAGGATGGTGTGGTCCACTGTATCGAACGCTGCGCTGAGGTCGAGACGGAGCAGGATTGCACAGTCGCCGGTGTCGATGGCGAGAAGCAGGTCGTTGTGTACCTTCAACAAGGCAGACTCTGTGCTGTGGTGGGCTCTGAAACCTGACTGGAAACTTTCCAGGATGGTGTTTTGGTGTAGATATGGCACTAATTGGTTTAGAATTGCCTTTTCAAGGACTTTTGACAGGAATGGCAGTTTGGAAATGGGTCTGTAGTTACTAGGCAAGGTGGGGTCTAGGTTAGGTTTTTTCAGTAGGGGCTGGACCACCGCGTGCTTGAAACAGGTTGGAACAGTGCCAGTGGCCAGAGAACTGTTGATAATAGAGCGACTATTGCAATGACATCCTTCAGAAGGGCAGTGGGGGCAGGATCAAGGGGGCAGGTTGCAGGTTTCATAGCGGAGACAAGCTTTGCAAGGGAGGATAGAGTGACGGGTTGGAAACAGTCCAATTTAGATGAACAGACTCGTGAGACAGCTAGGTCACGGGTGGGAGGGGAAATGTTCATTCTAATGTTCTCAACTTTGCTGGTGAAACATTTAGCGAATTCTTCGCACTTAGCAGGGGACCTAACTAAGCTGGTACTGGGGTCGGGACATATGACAGAGGTAATTGTGCTAAATAGGACCTTGGAGTTATGAGAGTTTTTGGAAATAAGGTCGGAGAAGTATTGTGCTCTAGCAGACTTTACTGCTTCCTGGTATTTGAGAAGATTGTTTCTCAGAATTTCGAAGGAAATTTGAAGCTTGTCACATTTCCACCTCCGTTCTGATTTTCTGCACTCCCTTCTTAGGGCTTTGGTGGTTTCATTGAGCCAAGGCCGACCTTTGGGCTTAGGCTTTTTCATTTTAAGGGGAGCGATAGAATCCAGGATGGAAGAGCAAGTGATATTAAATAAAGAGGTGAGATCCTCAGTGCTGAGATGGGGGGGAGAAGCCTCAATAGTGCAGATGTTGGGGGCAGCTGTGAGAGCCTCGGAGAATTTACTGGCAGGCAATGAATTTATGTCGCGGGAGTAGCGAACGGGGAGATGAGATTTTGCGGGAGATAAAGGCAGAGATGCGTCAAAAATGATAGCGCTGTGGTCCGATAGACAGGCCTCAGTAGTTTCAATGTTGTAGGTTGTGAATCCGGACGATAACACTAGGTCGAGAGTATCCTAACTTGTGAGTGGGTCCCGTGGTATGAAGAGTCTGTGGTCTCCGCAAAGCCATCAAGGGTGCCAAGAGACAATACCGGGAGAAACTTCAGTCCAAGTACAACCTCTGGGTCACACGGAGAATGTGGCACGGTCTGATTAAGATAAATGGATGCAAAGAATGTTCGGGGACGTCACGTGATGACGTAGGCACAGGTTGTGGTCTTCCAGCTCCTCCGAACAAAACTTAGAAAAGTACCGAGTAAGTTAAAAAAAATTGAACAAAAGTTTCTTAGAAAGTCTATAATTCTCTTTTAAGATCGGGGGATTATTGAAACATGTCTCCTAAACAAAAACTGAAGAAACATATTGGTTTAAAGAGATCGGGTGAGAAGAGGGAAGGAGGCCCTGTTGCGATGGAGAATCCTCGTGCTCAAGTTGAGAGGACTGATCCCGAAGAATGGCAAGCAGGAGCGGCGGCACCCGGGAGGAAGAAGCATGCCTCGCGTGAATACGGGGAACCGTGCATGTGCGAACAAGGGGAACCGTGCATGCGCGAAATGTCACAAGGGAAGTTAAAGAAACTACAATCCCAGGATGCCTCTGCCACAGATAGTGACATCGACCAGGACCAGGACCAAGAACATACAGACGATCAAGAAGATTCATCAGAAGATGAACCTTGCCTATTTGATAGACCTAAAGGTAAAATTGAAAGTAAAAAATATAGGGGAAGTATGGAAGAGATCTTACAAGAAGTATGTGAACAATTAAAAAATAATACCATCGCCACCAACAGAAGTTTAAAAAAAATGGATAAATTGGATAAAAAAGTTTAAAAATTGGAAGTTAAGACTGAAGATACTACTGAAAGAGTGAATAAGATCGAAGACAACGTAACTGCTTGGATAACAGAAAGGAAACAGATATTTGAAAAACTGGACTTGTTGGAGAATACTAGTAGACGAAACAATATAAAGATTGTTGGTCTTGAAGAAGGCGCAGAGGGAGAAGATTCAATAGAATTGTTTCAAAAATGGATTCCGAATATTTTGGGAATGGAAAAAAGTGAAATCGAAATTGAAATTGAAAGGGCACATAGGGCATTAAGACCAAGTCCAAAACAGGGTCAGTATCCGAGATCAATTCTGATAAAATTATTGAGATATCAAGATAAAGAAAGAATTTTGAAGGCGGCTGCACAATGCATAAAGAATTCTACTCCTCCGAAAAGTGGAGAGAATAACCTTTTTTTCTATCCTGATATAAGTTATGAGCTTTTGAAGAGAAGGAAGGAATTCAACCCTGCGAAAAAAGCCCTGTGGCAAAAAGGTTATCGATTTTACCCGCGATACCCTGCAACACTGAATATTTTTATAGAAAGAGAAGGAAACAAATTTTTTACTGATTACCAGGAAGCTGAGGAATTTGCTTTAAAACTTCCAAAGGCTCACCAGATACAAGAAGAACGACAATGAGACATGGATTGAAACGGATATGAACGGAGAGATGATAAAGGATATGAAATGTAAAGATTGAATGAATAATGATTGGGAGAAAAGGTTATGCTAGTTCGTGGGGGGGGGGTGGAGAACCACCAATTGATGACTGCGGGATTCATGTGTGTATTCATGGTGTGTGCCATGACCCGTAAAATGGAGGGAGGTAATGCTGTTTTCTTTTTTATAAACAGCATTAGTAGGGGGTTATTTCGGGTTTCTTTAACTATTTATTTTTCTTTTTCATCTTTTAGCCTGGATGTTGGGGGGGGGGGGGGGGGATGTACAGCAACATGGTGAATTTTAAGGAAACTCCCCAAAGAACCATGAGAAACGAGGTGTTAAGTAATGTTATAGATAGGAGTAATTTTGTTAAGAATAATGGTTAAATTACTGAACTTTTGAGTTTTAATGTTAATGGGTTAAATGGGCCGGTAAAAAGAAAAAGAATTTTAACACATATTAAAAAAATGAAGATAGATATAGCTTTTTTGCAGGAAATTCATTTAACAGAGATGGAACATCAGAAATTAAAAAGAGACTGGGTGGGAACGGTTACTGCAGCTTCATTCAATTCAAAAGCGAGGGGAGTTGCAATTTTGATTAATAAAACATTACCAATCAAAATACAAAATACAATTATTGATCCTGCGGGAAGATATGTGATTATACATTGCCAACTCTTTTCGGAATTATGGACCTTGATGAATATTTATGCACCAAATGAAAATGATATAAAATTTATACAAGAAACTTTTTTGAATCTGGCCGATGCCCAAGATAAAATACTAATAGGTGGAGACTTTAATTTTTGCTTAGACCCAGTTTTAGATAGATCAGTTAGGACAGTTACAAAAACGAAAATAGCAAAATTAACTTTGTCATTGATGAAAGATTTAAATCTAACCGATATATGGAGAAGACTTAACCCAAGAGAAAGAGATTATTCTTTTTACTCATATAGACATAAAACTTATTCGAGGATTGATCTCTTTTTATTATCAACAAACATACAGGACAGAGTGAAAAATGTTGAATATAAAGCAAGAACATTATCAGATCACTCCCCTTTAACAATGTCGATGGTAATGATGGATAAAGAGGAAATTACTTATAGATGGAGATTTAATTCAACATTATTAAATCGAGAAGATTTTTGTGAGTTTATGAGAAGACATATTCAATTTTATTTAGATACAAATTCCAACTCAGTTGATGATAAATTTGTTATATGGGATGCAATGAAAGCATATTTGAGAGGACAGATAAGTTATACTTCCAAAATTAAGAAAGAATATATGGCCGAAGTAGAGCAATTGGAGAAAGAAATTACAAAATTAGAAAAAGAATCTCAAAGGTATGTAACGGAAGAGAAACGAAGACAACTTATCAATAAGAAGTTACAATATAATAAGTTACAATAAGAAGTTACAATATAATACATTACAGACATACCGAACAGAAAAAGCAATTATGAGAACTAAACAGAGTACTATGAGTTAGGAGAGAGATCACATAAGGTCCTTGCTTGGCAGTTGAAAGCCGAACAGTCTTCGAGAACGATTAACGCTATTAGAATAAATACAAATAAAATTACTTATAAACCTTTAGAAATTAATGAAACCTTTTTTTAAAAAAATTCTGAATTATACGTCAGAATCACAAAAAGATACTAATGAGATAGATTTTTTTAGCACAAATAAACCTTCCTAAATTAAATTTAGAAGAACAGATGGGATTAGATATGCCTTTTTCATTAAAAGAGGTCAAAGAAGTGTTAATATCACTACAGAGTAATAAATCCCCAGGAGAAGATGGGTTCCCGCCAGAATTTTATAAAAAATTTAAATAATTATTAATTCCTCCTTTTATGGAGGTAATACAGCAGGCGGAAAGAACACATAACCTCCCAGAGTCTTTTACGACAGCGATTTTAACAGTAATACCAAACAAAGATAGGGATCCTTTAAAACCAACATCATATAGACCTATATCTTTGCTGAATACAGATTATAAAATAGTAGCAAAAATTTTATCTAATAGATTGTCTAAGTATTTACCAAAATTAGTACATATGGATCAAACTGGATTTATTAAAAATAGACATTCTGCAGATAATGTAACTAGGTTACTTAGTATAATGCATTTGGCACAAAAGAGGAATGAAATAAGTGTAGCAGTAGCTCTGGATGCAGTAAAAGCATTTGATAGGTTAGAGTGGGATTTTTTATATAAAGTATTGGAAAAATATGGGTTAGGAACAACTTTTATAAACTGGATTAAAACTCTAAATGTGAATCCCAAAGCTAAGGTAGCGGCAAATGGCCAAATTTCAACACCGTTTCAATTAAAAAGGTCAACTAGACAAGGATGCCCATTATCACCTGCTTTATTTGTCCTGGCGATAGAACCGTTAGCTGAACTAATTAGAACTGACCCAGATATTAAGGGTTTTAAAGTCAATCAGGAAGAATTTAAGATTAATTTATTTGCAGATGAGGTTTTGATACACTTAACAAAACCATTAGATTCGTTGCGCAAACTATCTTTTAGATTAGAAGAATATGGAAGAATATCAGGTTATAAAATAAATTGGGATAAAAGTGAAATTTTACCCCTTACTAAAGGAGATTACACTCAATGTCGATTACTAACCCAATTTAGATGGCCATTAATTGGTATAAAGTATTTAGGTATAAGAATTGATAATGATATGAAGAATTTATATAAATTAAATTATTTATTATTACTAAGAAAAATAAAAGAGGACCTTGATAAATGGATGACATTACCAATAACATTAATAGGAAGAGTTAATGCCGTTAAAATGAATATATTTCCGAAATTACAATATTTATTCCAAACATTACCAATACAAGTACCACAGAAGTTTTTTCAAGAGTTAAATAAATATGTGCGGAAATTTCTTTGGAAAGGTAAAATGTCAAGAATATCGTTGGAAAAATTGACATGGAAGTTTGATTCAGGAGGATTACAACTTCCGAACTTTAAGAATTATTATAAAGCAAACCAACTGAGGTTTATTGCATCTCTTTTTGAAGAAAAAAACCCGGCATGGATAAGAATAGAACTAGATAAAATAGGAGAAAATATACCAGAAGACTTTATATATAAATGGGAACCTAAATTGATACGGGGACTGAAAGAATCTCCATTATTAAAACACTTGATCGGATTATGGAATAAGGTAAATTTTGAGGATGAAACAAAAAAATCTTTATTAGGAAAGACAACTTTGATTCAGAATAGATTGATACCTTTTACAATGGATAACCAGCTTCTATATAGGTGGCATCAAAAAGGGATTAGATATAGAGGTGATTGCTTTGAAAAAGGTATATTGATGTCATTTGAACAATTGAAAAATAAATATCATATATCAAATAATTCCCTTTTCTGTTACTTTCAATTAAGAGCTTATTTAAAAGATAAATTGGGTCAAACAATGTTATTGCCGAAATCTAAGGAAATTGAAAACCTAATTCAAAAAGGACAAATCATTTTTTTTACTTCTATTATATATAATCTAATTCAAAAAAGGCTCCTAAACAAGGAATTCATATATCAAGGCGAAAATGGGAAACGGATTTGAATATTAATATTGATGGAACAAATTGGTCAAAACTATGCCTTGACAGTATGAAAAATACAATAAATGTTCGGTTTAGACTAGTACAATATAACTTTCTGCATCAATTATATATCACACCACAAAAATTAAAGAGAATAAACTCAAGTTTATCTGACCAATGTTTTCGGTGCAATCAAGAAATTGGTACTTTGTTTCATTCTACTTGGTCCTGTTTAAAAATACAACCTTTTTGGACAAACTTAAGAAGCTTTTTAGAACAGATTATCGGAATACAACTTCCATACAACCCAAGATTTTTGTTATTGGGTGATGTTGAAGGAATAAGACCACAACTTAAAATGAATAAATATCAGAAAGAATTTATAAAAATTGCATTAGCAGTAGCCAAAAAAACTATCGCAGTTACTTGGAAATCTGATTCCTATTTAAGTATGGACCTTTGGAATAATGAAATTTCTAACTGTATCCCACTTGAAAAAATTACTTATAATTTAAGGAACAAATATGATACTTTTTTAAATATCTGGCGTCCTTATCTACAAAAGAGGGGCCTATATATATAGAAGAATTGTTCATATTTACAATGGTTCTTTTGGGAGAGATGTATATACATATACAGTTTATTCTGTTTGGAATTCCATGGGGCGTGTGCAGGACCACCAACAACCAGGCAGTCTTTAATCTTTTTTTCTTTTCTTTCTTTTTCTTATTTGGGGTTAGTATAAGGGGGGTGGGGGGGAAGGGTGGGGGGGGTTGTTTTCCAAAAAGTTCTGTAAAAAATAAAAAATAAATAATAAAAATTTAAATTTTAAAAAAAGAAAAAAGAATGTTCAGCCAATATCATTGGTGATAGTGCAAACCAACCTGATGAACTGAATACTTTTGTATGGTGACTTCTGGCTCTTCAGACTCCAGTGTGCCTCTCCCCAGGGTGACAGTTGCAGAGGTTAGAGCGGCCTTGCTGTGGGTAAATCCACGAAAAGCAACAGGCCTAGACGGAGTTCCTGGCCGTGTCCTTAGTAGCTGAGCGGAAACGCTGGCAGCTGTATTCGTGGACATCTTTGTTCTTTCCCTACTCCGTTCTCAGGTACCCAACTGCCTCTTGAAGACCACCATCATTCCAGTGTCGAGGAAAGGCAAAACCTCAAGTTTAAACGACCACCGAACAGTGGCCTTGACATCCACCATCATGAAATGTTTTGGGAGGCTTGCAATGGAACGCATTATATCCAGTCTAGCCAGCGTCCTTGACCCACTGCAGTTCGCCTACCGCCACAACAGGTCCACGGACGATTTCATCGCCCTAGCCCTACACTCGTTCCCAGATCACCTGGACCGTAGTAATTGCCGGGATTCTGAAATACAAGTGTGAAGCAAGATAAACGTAGAAGACTCAGATGACACCCGTGGAGTGAGGAAAACGTATCGAATGTCCGAAATGAGTGACCCAATAAAATAACTGATAGTCCGAAACAAATGCATACTTCGCACAACTCAAGCGCACCTGAGTTAGAGTGAAAATTACATCGCCATCGCACCTGAACATTGCTACAAAATCAGTTCAAGCCGAACAATAGAAATAGAAATAGCCGATCATGCTTACTTATTGCTAAAGTCGATTTGGTAGCTATATTCCAAATGTTGTGGATGTATAAATGCACTATCTTCAACATGTCTCAACTACCGTTACTGTTAGCTCGTTCTTTATACCCATCACCATCTGAGTGTTAAGGTCTTTCCTTCCAGTTCCTTGTAAATCTAGCCTCTCTTAACCCTCTGATCTCTGTTATTTGCTTCTCCATTCTGGGTAAATGACAGTGCATCCATTCTATTTATTCCCCTCACGATTTATATACCTTTGTAACATTACCACTCCCCCCCTCTCCCAGCCTCCTGCCATCCAAGGAATATAGAACTTAACTCCACCTAGAGCTCAGGCCATAAAGATAATTATGAGCGAAGCCCTGCTTTAACTAACAACGGTGATACCACAAATGGGAAAAAGGTACATAGACTGGACCGAGAGCCACGAGTCACACGGCAGAGAAACAGCCCAGCAACTATCCTTGTCTACGATTTCCAATTAATAAGTCCCAGCACATGCTCCGTAGATTATTATGCTTCGACGTTATCTCATTTAAAGAGCGCGATACGGATCTTCAACTCGGTGCAGAGATTGAAGTCATGATTTGTCCGTCGAAAAAAAAGTGCCCTTCAAAGGACCAACAGTTGATCAGATGGTCTACCCTGTCACCTTCACGATAGTTCATACGGTCTGCCATCCCTACTCCATGGCGGATATTTGTCTATGGAACAGATGCGCTACACCACTGCGAACTATGTTCTGCATTCTGTATCTTCCTTTTGCATCATTTATTTGCATCAATCAATCAATCAATCAATCAATCAATCTTTGATTAATTCTTATTATTAATAATATAAATTATTATTACTATAGTATTATTATTGTATTTACTACCCCCGGCATCGCATTAGGATGACTTTTCAGGCTGCTGCAATGTTAAATGCAGTGATCGCCTTGCATTAAAGAAATATTGCAACACCCTGCGATGTGAAATGCAATAATAATCCTGCAAAACCTCTCAAATGTTAAATGCGACTAATGCATCGCATTAGGATAACTTTGCAGGCTGCTGCAATGTTAAATGCAGTGATGGCCTTGCATTAAAGTCATCTAGCGACCCCCAGTGGATGTTAAATGCATTAAATTAATTGCAATCATCCTGCAAAACCTCTCAAATGTTAAATGCAACTAATGCATCGTATTAGGATAACTTTGCAGGCTGCTGGATTGTTAAATGCAGCGCTGGCGTTGCATTAAAGCAATATTGCAACCCCCTGGGATGTTAAATGCAATAAAATTAATTGCAATAATTTTGCAAAACCTCTCAAATGTTAAATGCAACTAATGCATCGTATTAGGATAACTTTGCAGGCTGCTGCATTGTTAAATGCAGCGCTGGCGTTGCATTAAAGCAATATTGCAACCCCCTGGGATGTTAAATGCAATAAAATTAATTGCAATAATTTTGCAAAACCTCTCAAATGTTAAATGCAATTAATGCAACGCATTAGAACAACTTTGCAGGCTCCTGCAATGTTAAATTATTATTACTATAGTATTATTATTGTATTTACTACCCCCGGCATCGCATTAGGATGACTTTTCAGGCTGCTGCAATGTTAAATGCAGTGATCGCCTTGCATTAAAGAAATATTGCAACACCCTGCGATGTGGCCTTGCATTAAAGTCATCTAGCGACCCCCAATGGATGTTATATGCATTAAATTAATTGCAATAATTTTGCAAAACCACTCAAATGTTAAATGCAACTGATGCAACGCATTAAAATAACTTTGCAGGCCACTGCAATGTTAAATGCAGCGCTGGCGTTGCATTAAAGCAATATTGCAACCACCCTGGGCTGTTAAATGCAGTAAAATCGTTGCATTTACAATAATCTTTGCAAAGCGAGACAAAGGGTGCGATCCCTTAGCACCCATTGGCCGCGGCGCGCGTCCATCAAGGCGACGGACGTCCCGCCCCAGGACCGGAGATTGGCAGGCGGGCGGGAGGTGAAGCGGAGGGGCGGGGCTTGGACTGGGGAGCGGGCGGCGGGGATTGGTCCGGGCGGCCGTCGGTTCGGGCGGGCGGCGACGATTGGACGCGGTGGACGTCGGTCAGAGGGAGGAGAAGGAACCCGCCCCCTTTTCTCTCTCCGGTCCGCGTTTGTAGACAGAGGGAGAGAGGGAGGGAGGAAGGGAGGGAGGGGGAGAGAGAGAGAGAGAGAGAGAGAGGGGGAGGGAGGGAGATGGAGGAGTGTGGGCTGGGTGAGTGGGGGAGGGGGGAAGGGAGGGAAGGAGACAGGATTTGAGGGGGAAATGGGAAATTGAGTGAAAAAGAGAGAATGTGAAAATTGAGAAATGGAGAGAAAGAGGGAGGGAAGGAAGGAGGGAGAGAGGGAGGTGATGAGGGGAGGTGGGGGGAGGGAGGGAGAGAGGGAGGGAGGGAAGGAGACAGGATTTGAGGGAGAAATGGGGAATTGAGTGAAAAAGAGAGAATGTGAAAATTGAGAAATGGAGAGAAAGAGGGAGGGAAGGAAGGAGGGAGGGAGAGAGGGAGGTGATGAGGGGAGGTGATGAG
>NW_027603381.1:0-16005 GCF_053455715.1 Rhinoraja longicauda
ACAGTGTCTTCCCAGCTGTTATCACGCAACGGAATCATCCCACCACAACCAGAAAGCAGTGCTGAACTACTATCTACCTCTGTTGATCCTCGGACTATCCTCGATCGGATTTTGCAGGCTTTACCTCGCACTGGACGTTATCCCCTTATCATGTATCTATACTCTGTAAATGGCTCGACTGTAATGAAGTATTTTGTTTCCACTGACTGGGTAGCACGCAAGAAAAGCTTTTCACGGTACCTCGGTACACGTGACAATAAACTGCACTGAACTGACATACTCAACTAGATTTCTCCAGAGGTGTAGCCTGACTCGCATTGGATATTGATTGTGTGTGACAGTGTGAGTGTGCGAGTCCGTGCAAGAGTGTGCTAGCACGTGTATGCGAGTGTGAATGTGTGAGATTATGCACATGAGTCGGTGTGTGTGCGTATGCGTTACTGTATGCGGTTGCAGGAATTGCAATGATTCAGTGATACCTTATTATCACGTACCCAGGTAGAGTGAAATGCTTAGTTTTGCAGACAACCCGGTAACATCATGTAGAAGACCTCACCTAGGCGGTACACAAGTGTCGCCACATTCTGACGCCGACAAAGTTACAAACGTTGGCCGGATAGTTCTCTCTCCTGCCTGCCGCCGCACCGCGGGTCGCCCCTTCGTTCTCGGCGGCGCTCCTCGCTCTCCGACGGTCCACCTCGCTCTCTGCGGTTCCTCGCGGCTCCCACCTCGCTCCCGAGGCGCGGTTCTCATCGCCATCCGCGGTGGGCGAGCTGGGCCGACACCGGCCGACTGACGGGCTTGGCCCCGCTCACCGGGAACACTCCCGGCCACGCTGCGCTGCGCTGCTCGACGCGAACATCCAAGGATACACTCAATCCCAAAATGTGCACGTGTGCTTGCGGGTCTGCGTGTGAGAGAGCGGTAGAGTATGTAAGAGTGCCTATATTTGTGTGTGTGTGTGTCTGTGCGAGTGCGTGAGTGTGCGTGCGAGTGTGTGAGCATCAGTAAGTGTGGATGGAAGTGCGATTGAATGTATCTGTGTCTCTGAGTGGGAGAGTGCATGTGGGTTTGTGAAGGACAGTGTTTGCGTCTGTGCGTGTGTGTGGCTGTTTGTGAGAATGTGAGAGAATATGTGGGATGTGAGTTTGTCAGAGTGTTTGCGTATGTAATTCTTTGATAGTGTGTGTGCGTGTGTGCGCGTGTGGGAAAGTATATGATGGTGTTGTCAGAGAATGTGTTCGTGTGTAAGTGTGTGCGAATGAGTGCGTGTCTCTTCGTGCTAGTGCGTGTGAATATCTGTTAGTGTGAGTGCATGTGTACGTGTGATTGTATGTGAGAATGTGTGAGAGTATATTTGATTGTTTGTGATTGCATTTGAGAGATTGTGTGTGTCTTCGTGCGCGGGTATGTGCCTGTGTGCGTGTTTGACTGTGTTTGAGGGTGTGAACATATGTGTTTGTAATGATGTAATGGCATACTGTTGGTTTTAGTGACGACGTGACACGCTGTGGGGATTTCTGATGGAGTGACACACTGTGCAGTGGAACTGATGGAGTGACACAATGTATGGTAGTAATGGTGGATTAACACACTGTGGGTTGGTACAGATGGTGTGACACACTTTGGAGTTGTGTTGATGAAGTGACACACTGCGCGGTAGTACTGATGGAGTGACACACTGTGCAGTGCACTGATGGAGTGACACAATGTGGGGGTAGTACTGATGGAGTGACACAATGTGGGGGTAGTACTGATGGAGTGACACAATGCGCGGTGTTGTTGTTGTTGTTCGTCCTTCGGGTTGGAAGATGACCATGACTTCACTTTCAGTTGGAGGATTGGCGACTGTGGGTCCTGAAGTGACTGGTGAGGCCAATCCGAGCCCGGAAGGCACGCCCACACGTAGGACACAAGTGGATGGGTGCTGCAGTGGGAGTGGGGGTAGCCCGGGCCTTGCGCGCGGTGCGTTTCCTCTGGGCCTCTGCAGTGCGTCTGTTCTCTGCTGCACGGGCTCCTGTGGTGAGCTTGCTACGCCAGGTTGGACGGTCCAGAGCAAGAGACTCCCAAGTGCTGAGGTTGATGTCCAAGTCTTTGAGGGACACTTTGAGGCAGTCCTTAAACCGTTTCTTCTGTCCTCCTACTGAGCGCTTGCCCTGACACAGTTCTCCATACAGAAGTTGTTTTGGCAGTCGGCTCTCGGGCGTTCTGACGACATGGCATGCCCATCTGGCTTGGGCTTTCCGTAGGAGGGTGTGTACGCTGGGGATTCCGGCCCGTTCCAAGACCTCTGTGTCGGGAATTTTGTCCTGCCACCTGATGTGAAGGAGTCTGCGTAGGCAGCTCAAGTGAATGTGGTTGAGCTGGTTGGCATGTCTGCTGCAGACAAGTCCAGGTCTCACTGGCATAGAGTACCACTGCACGGTAGACCTTCAGCTTGGTGGTAAGGCTGAGTCCCCTCCGCTCCCAAACATTCCCACGGAGTCGCCCAAAGGCAGCGCTGGCCTTGGCAATCCTGTTGTTGACCTCAGCGTCAATGTTCACCACTCGCGAGAGAGTACTACCCAGATAGGTAAAGCTGTCGACTGCCTGTAGGTTCTGCCCCTTCACCGTGATGTGTGGTTCCTGGTAGGGCTTTCCAGGCGCGGGCTGGTACATAACTTCAGACTTTTTGGTGCTAATAGAGAGACCAAAGTTGTCACAGGCCTGTGAGAAGCAATCCATTTCATGATGCATCTTCTGCTCTGTGCTGGCGTTGAGGGCGCAGTCATCAGCAAACAAGAAATCTCTGATGATGGTCTCCTTCACCTTTGTAACAGCTTGCAGGCGCCTGAGGTTGAACAGCCTGCTGTCAGTTCCTGTACCTGATGTGTATTGCATCCTGGCAGTCACGGAAGGCATCGGTCAGCATGGCAGAGAAGACCATGCTGAAGAGTATAGGGGCAAGAACACAACCTTGCTTCACGCCGTTTGTCACTGGAAAGGCTTCAGACTCGTCTCCATCATCTAGCACTTTCGCCATCATGCCATCATGGAACTGCCGCACAATCGTGATGAACTTGCTGGGACAGCCAAACTTCTGCATTATCCACAAGCCATCTCTGCTGACAGTGTCGAAGGCGTTTGTCAGATCGACGAAGTTCACGAACAGGTCGCTGTGCTGCTCTTGGCATTTTTCCTGGAGTTGTCGTGCAGCAAATATCATGTCGACAGTTCCAGGTCCAGCACCGAAACCACACTGGATTTCTGGAAGGAGAACCAGCTCAAGGTGTTGAATGAGACGGTTGAGCAGGATGCGAGCCAAGATCTTCCCAGCTATGGACAGGAGGGAGATGCCTCGATGATTGTCGCAAGACTGGCGGTTGCCTTTCCTCTTGTAGATGTGGACTATGCTGGCATCTTTCAGCTGTTGTGGGACCTTCATTCCACATGGACTGGAAGAGTTCAGTCAGCTTCTGCATCATGACAGGGCCTCCTACTTTGAACACTTCAGCACTACACTGTAGTACTGATGGAGTGACACCAGTTGATGCAGTTCGTGTGGATTGACACACTGTGGGTTGGTACAGATGGAGTGACACACTGCAGTAGTACTGATGAAGCGACACACTTTGCAGTAGTTCTGATGGAGTGATACACCGTGGGCCTCTACTGATGTAGTAACACACTGCGGGTAATACTGATGGAGTGACACAAGGAGTAGTACTATTGTTATGACAAACTGTGGAGTAGTACTGACGAAGTGACACATTGTGGAATAATACCGATTTAGTGATAAATTGTGAGGTAGTTCTGTTGTAATGACATACTGTGGGGAAGAATTGATGGATGAAACACTGTGGGGTACACTAATGGAGTGATACATTGTGAGGTAGTACTGAGGAACTGGCACTGTAGCGTAGAATTGATGGACTGACACCCTGGGGTCGTACTGATATAGTTCCACACTGAAGTAGTACTGACGGAGTGACAAACTGTGTGGTAGTACTCATGACATTGCATCAGTACTACCACGCAGTTTGTCACTCCATCACCCCACCCCTTGGGGTAAAACTGATGGAGTGACACGCTGTGGAGTAGTACTAATGGAGTGACACACTGCGCGGTTGTACTGATGGAGTGACATACTTCGGTGTAGTGCTGATTGAATGACACACTGCGGGTGGTATGGAAAGAATGGCGCACAGTGGGCGAGTACTGGAGTATTGACACAATGTTCGGTGGTACTGTCGGGTTGCACATTGTGACTTCCACACTGAAGTAGGACTGACGGTGGAGCTGTACAGATGGAGGGTTACACTGTTGGGTAATACTAATTGAATGAGTCCATGTGGTTGTACATAATGGAATAACAAGCTTAAGGCATTACTGATGGAGTGCATCACTGTGGTGTAGTACTGATGGAATAACATATTGTAGGGTAGTACTGATGGAGTGACACGCTCCAGTGTTGTACTGATGGAGTGTAACACTGTGGAGTAGTACTGGTGTAATGACGTACTGTGGAGGTGTGTTGATGGAATGACACACTGTGGGGTAGGACTGATGTAATAACACATTCTGTTGGAGTGACACAGTAATACTGATGGATTGACACGCTGTGCGGTAGTACTGTTGCGATTACAAACTCTGGTGACATATTGATGGAATTACACACTATGGAGTCGCAGCGATGGGTTAGCACACTGTGGGGTGTTGCGGATGGAATGACACATTTGAGATAGTCCTGATGTTTTGAAACACTTTGGGGAGTACTGATGGAAGAACATAGTGCGGGGAGCATTGATGGAGTGACACGTTCTAGGGTTGCACTGGAGTGACATGATGTGGGGCAGTGCTGATGTAGTGCAACACCATGGAGTTGTATTGATGCAGTGAGACACTGTGTGGTTTCACCGACGGAGTGACACACTGAGCGGTAGTACTATTGTGATGACAAACTGTGGTGTAGTACTAATGCAGTGACAAACTGAACGGCAATACTGATGGAGTGACACAATTTGTGGCAGCACTTATGGGGTGACACACTGGGATAGTCCTGATTGAATGATAAACATCGGGTAGTGCTAATGGCGTGAGGCATGGTGGAGAAATACTAATAGAGTGAAACTGTGGGGAATTACTGTTGGAGTTACAAAGTGAGGTAGGGCTGATGGAGTGACACACTGTGGGGAATACTGATGGAGTGACACTGCGAGGAAGTACTGATGGGTTGACACTGTGGGGTAGTACTGATGGAGTGACACGCTGCGTGGTATACTGATGGAGTGATAATCAATGGATTGTACTGATGGAGTGACACACGGTGGCGTAGTACTGATGCGACGATAACACGAGTGATATTCCTGATGGTGCGACGCTCTGTGCGGAGGCACTGGTGGAGTGGCACAATGTAGGGTAGTACAAATGGAGTAAAACAATATTTTAGTACTGATGCACTGGCACACTCTGGGTAGTGCTGGTGGAGTGACACACTTTGAGGTAGTACTGATGGAATGGCGCACTATGTGGCAGTACTGACGCAATGGCATACTGTGGGATAGTACTGATTGAGTGGCACCCTGCGGTGTAGCACTGTTGGAGAGACATATTCCAGAGTAATACTGGTGGATTGAAGCACTGTGGGGTAGTACTGATGGAAGGACTCATTGTGTAGTACTGATGGAGTGACACGCCGTTGGATAGTACTGATAGAGTGACACACGTTGCGGTAGTAATAATGGAATAATACACAATGTGGTACCGATGTTGAAAAACACTGTGGGTGTGTATTGATGGAATGGTATATAGTGCGGTAGTACCAATGAAGTGACACGCCCCGGGGTTGTACTGATGGAGTGACATAGTGTGTTCTAGTAATGATCGTCTAACACACTGTAGGCTTGTATTGATGGAGTGATCACCAGTGGGGTAGTGTTGATGGAGTGACACAATGTGGGCAATACAGATGGAGCAATACACTTTGGGGTAGTACTAGTGAAGTGACAAACTGTGGGCAGGTACTGATGGAGTAAAACATTTTGGTGTATTACCGATAGAGTGACACAGTGTGCGATAGTACTGATGGAGGAACAAGCGATATGGTAGTACTGATGTCGTCCCACACTGTCGGATTGTATTAATGGTGTGAAACTAAATGGGGCAGTACTGATGTAATGACACATTATATTGTAGTTCTGATGGAGTGACACTTTGAGGGGGAGAACTGATCGAATGACGCACTGTGGGATAGTACTGATGGAATGACTATCCATTTGTTAGTACTGATGCAATGGCATGCTATGGGATAGCACCGAATATTTCAGGTCCAGGATCCCGCATTAAGAGAGAGAGAGAGAGATACAAATTAGTCCAGTTTGCAGAAAAAAAGCGAAATAATTTGTACAACAAAGGGAATATTTAGCTTAGTTTAGAGATACAATGCGGAAACATGCACTTCGGCCCACAGAGTACGCACCGACCAACGATCCCCACACATTAACACACACTAAGGTCAATTTGCACTTATACAAAGCCAATTAACCTGCAAACGTGTATGTCTTTGGAATGTACAATACAATACAATGCAACATATATCTTTATTATCATTGTACAGGAGTACAACAAGATTGGGAATGATGCAATGAATTAATTTGCTAAATTTATACAACCTAGTGAAACAAAATTTGAAACAGTTTTAAAACAGTATAAAGTTCAAGTAGGTCTGTGCCGGTTCACTGTGCGATGTGACCATCCGGCTCAGCAGGACAGGTTCATATCAGCTATGGCCCTGGGGATGACGCTGTTCCTGAGTCTGGAGGTGCGGGCGTAGAAGGCCTTGTATCGTCTGCCGATGGTAGAATTTCGAACAGACTATTGCAGGGGTGTGAGGAGTCTTTGTGAATGCTATCCGACAGTGTGCCACGACATCAGTGCTACCATATCGTTTGTTCCTCCGTCAGTACTACGTTGTGATGCAGTAATAATGGAATAACCGACGATGTGGTAGTACTGATGGAGTGACACTCTGTGCGATAATACTTAGGGATTAGCATCCTGTGGGGTAGTAGTGAAGGACTGGTATATTTTGGGGTAGTACTGATATAGTGACACATTCGATGGTATTATTGAAGGGGTGAAAAACTGTGGGTAGAACTGATGAATTTACATACTGAAGGTGGTACTGATAGAGTGAAACACGGTCGGGAAGAAATGATGGAATGACATACTGTGGGGTTGTACTGATGAGAGTGGCACGATCTTGGGTATGACTAATGGAGTAACATGTAGTACTGATGGAGTGACAGACTGTGAAGTAGTATTGATGGAGTAACCTAACGTAGGGTAGTGTTGAAGTAATGGCACATTCTGGGGTAGTTCTGATTGGGTGACATATTGTGCGGTAGTACTGTTGTCGTGACATAATGTGGGATGGAATTGATGGAGTGACACTGTGCGGTAGTACTGATGGAGTAACGCACTGTGTGGTAGTACTGGTGTAACGGTATACTGTTGGATAGTACTGATGGAGTGACGCACTGTGGGGTAGTACTGGTGTAACGGTATACTGTGGGATAGTACTGATGGAGTGACATCGGCGAGACCAAGCGCAAGCTCGACGATCGTTTCGCTGAACAGCTCCACACAGTCATACCTGATCTCCTGGTTGCTCAGCACTTTAACTCACCCCCGCTCCCCCATTCCCAATCTGAAATTTCTGTCCTTGGCATCCTCCATTGTCAGAGTGAGGCCCAGAGCAAATTGGAGGAACAGCACCTCATACTTCGCTTGGGCAGCAAACATACCAGCGATATGAACATTGACTTATCTAACTTCAATTAGCCATTGCTTCCCCTCTCTCTCCATCCCTCCTCCTTCCCAGTTCTCCCACCAGTCTCACTGTCTCCAACAACATTCTATCACTTTCCCGTCGACCTCTCCGACATCAGTCTAAAGGGTCTCGACCCGAAACTTCACCCATTCTTTCTCTCCAGAGATGCTGCCTATCTCGTTGAGTTACACCAGCATTTTGTGTCTACCTTCGATTTAAACCAGCATCTGCATTTCTTTCCTACACGAAGTACAAGGCACGGCAGGACTTTCGGCTAATAATAGCTGTGCCGAACATGAGACGACCACCCTTACCTGCCTGCTCACAATGCATATCCCTTCATTACCTGAAAATCTGAACTTGTCTTAAATGTCACTATTGTATCTGCCTCCAACACCAGTGGAGTGGGTGGTAAGATTTTAGGACCCGTTATACAGGATGATGTGACAGAGTGTTTATAAGTGCACGATGAAATAGGCATAAGTTGGCATGGCTTTGTGAAGGGAAGGTCGTGTTTGATAAATTTGCTGGAATTATTTGAAGAAGTAAATAGCAAAACAGCCAACGGAGAGACAGTAGATGTTGTTAACTTTGATTTTCAGAAAACCTTTGACCAGGTGTCACAAGATGGCTGCTTAGGAAGATGAGAGCCCACGGGGTCAAAGGGCAGATACCAGCATGGATAACTGGTTGGCTGGATGGCAGAAGAAAAAGAGTGGCAATAAAGGGGGATTCTTTTCTCGTTGGCTAACAGTAACTAGTGGAGATCTTCAAGGATCGGTGTTTGCCCGCTACTCCACGTTTTATATTATGATTTGGACGAGGGGGTTGAAGGCTTTGTGGCCAGGTTTGCGGATGTTACGAAAAGAGGTGGAAGGGCATGTAGTTTAGAGAAAGCATGGACTCCGCAGAAGGACTTGGACATGTTGGGGGAATGGGTAGAGAAGTGGCAGATGGAATATAGTGTAGCAAAGTGCGGAGTACTGCATTTTGGTAGTAGGAATAATGGCGTAGACTGTTGTCTAAGTGGGGAAATAATCCATAAATCGGAAGTGCAAAGGGACTTGGGAGTGCTGGTTAAGGATTCCCAAAATGTTTATCTGCAAGTTGAATCGGTGAGAATGATCAGCCATGATCACATGGAATGGTGGTGCTGGCTCGAAGGGCCGAATGGCCTACTCCTGCACCTATTGTCTATTGTCTATTGTCTATTGTCTATTGTCTAATGGAAGCAAACTCAATGCCTGCATTTATTTCAAGTGGACTTGCATACAGAAACACGGATGTAATGTTGAGGCTTTACAAGGCGACGGGAAGGCCGCATTTGGAATATTGTGAGCAATTCTGGGCACCATATCAGAGGGGAGGTGTGCTGGCTCTGGAGAGGGTCCAGAGGAGGTTTACAAGAATGATCCCAGCAATAAGTTAACCTATGGCGAGCGTTTGGCGGCTCCCGGCTTGCACTCTGAGTTTAGAAGTATGAGGGTGGACCTCATTGAAACATACAGATATGTGAATGGTTTAGATCCAGTGGATGTGGAAAGTATGTTTCCACTTGTGGGAGCGTCTCGGACAAGAGATCATTTCCTCAGAATTAATCTACGTTCTCTTTTGAAGCTGATCAGAAATTTATTTTTTCAGAAATTGATGAATTTGTGGAATTATTTGCCACAACAGGCTGTGTAGGTCATGTCAGTGGATATTTAAAGGCGTAGACAGAAAGATTATTGATTAATACAGGTATCAGAAGTTATGGGGAGAAGGCAGGAGAATGGGGTTTGGAGGGAAAAAGATTGGCGGATAAGACGATCGGCCGAATGGTCTAATTCTACTCCTATTCCTTATCACCCAATGCCCACCTGCGGTATTACGTTCGATGCACTTAATGCCCCTTGCTTTCCCCGCACACCTCGTTTAAACTTCACCCCTTTCACCATAAAGGGGTGGCCTTCACTACTTGATATTTCCATCTTGAGAGGAATGTTCTGACTGTTTACCATATCTTTGCCTCTCATAATTTGCTATCGATCTATCAGGTTACTGCCCGAACTCCGATGAATCAGTCCAACGTCTGGTTGTTCATACGCCCCAGGCGATGTTCTTGTAAACGTCTTGAACACGATTTCCGAAGCGCCCATATCCTTCGTGTACGAGAGCGAACATAACTGGACACAATGCTGCAAAAGCGGCCGAAATAAAGTTCTCTAA
Source organism: Rhinoraja longicauda (assembly GCF_053455715.1). NCBI lineage: Eukaryota > Metazoa > Chordata > Chondrichthyes > Rajiformes > Arhynchobatidae > Rhinoraja > Rhinoraja longicauda. Next base: position 10,019 of record NW_027603381.1, read on the forward strand.
AGTTGAATATTGACATCTGACTCATATTCAATGACTCGGTCAAATATAACAAGCATTCTACGTGGCTAATTTATTACTCTAAACGTACTACCGCGATTTGCGTGTTTCGCATTGGGAACTCAAGGTCCATCATAAGCAATGCTGATGCTGCGATGCACTTATATTGTACAGACAGTGAGGGCTGTTGTGGCTCGATGTTGCATTGTACTGCTGATGTTCATCCACGGGAGGGCGCTGTGACAGTATATTCCCACTGTACATCCACTGAGGTGCGCTGTGTGAGGATGCAGCAGTGCACTGTTAAAAAAGAACACTGGGTACAAAAGTCATAGCAGCAGAGTTAGTGCACCAAGGCCCATCGAGGCCACTCCTGCATTCTATCATGGCTCACCTATCGTCCCCACTCAACAAGATCTCCCTCTCTCACGAGGCCCACAGAGGATGAGAGAGAGAGAGAGAGAGAGCGCGCACCCCTCAAATAGCTGCCCAGATAGAGAGCTACCTATTTACTATCAATATCTCCAGCTATCTCGCTGATAGCTGATATACAGATATCCAGCTTTCTAGCTGTCTAGCATTGCATGTAGACAGCTATCTAGGTAGTTCACTATCTTGCTAGCGAGATAGCTCACACGCTGTCTGGCAGTCTATCATGCTGGCTAGCAATCCAGTTCTCGAGATAGCTTGATTGATAGGTAAAGAGCTAACTATTTTGGTAGCAACATAGCTAGGTCACTAACTTGCCTGAGGGCTAGAGAGATAGATAACTAGATAACTAGATTGTTAGCCAGTAGCTTTGGCGGCCAGATAGCGGGTTTAGCTTGATGAAGCTTTGCTAGATGGCTAGTGAGCTAGGCATCTAGCCAGCTATACCAGTAGATAGCTCACGAGCCAGATCGCAAGAGAGATTTATAGCGATTAATGAGCTATCTAGCTAGATCGAAACGGGTCTCTCTCGTTCTCCCTTTCATCTCTCCCCCCCCCCCCCCGAGAGCGAGCGAGCGAGAGACCGCACTCCACAAAGAGCTGCCTACGCAACTAGCTAACTATTTTTGCTATGCAGAGATTCGGCTATCACACCATCAATCTGTCTAGCGTTCAAGCTATCTAGCAATGCAGGTATTTGGCTATCTAGAAAGCTAACACGCTATCTGGCTCTTTCCCGCTGGTAATCAATCTATATAACTTGATATCCAGCTTCCTAGCTGTCATGCTAACTAGCTAAACAGCTATCCACCTATGTAGGGAGCCTGCTACCTATCAATTTGACTATTCATCCAGCTGTTAGCTCCATAGCTAACAGACTAACTAGCTATCTATCTATCTGTCTATCTGTCTATCTATCTCCCTATCTAGCTATCCACCTAGCTATATAGCTATTTAGTCTTGTAGGAATATACCAAGCGAGCTACCTTATTATCTAGCTTACTATATATTTAGCTATCTACCTAGTTATCTATCCTGTTGGCTAGCAATCCACCTATCTAGCTATCCAGCTATCTAGCTAGCAGTCTAACGAGCTATCTAGTGATTTAATTATAGAGCTATCTATCCATTTATCTCTGTCGCAATGAATCTAGCGATTTGTTTCTTAAACTGGCTATCTAGCTATCTACCTACCACCTATTGCTACCTAGCTATCAAGCCATTTAGCCATGTAGTCATCTATCTATCTAGCTAGCTGCTAAGCTATCTAGCTATCTAGCCAGCTGGCCATCAAGCTTTCTAGCCATCTACTCATCAAGCCATCTCGCCATCTGCCCATCCAGCCATCTGGCTTTATTCAGCTCGCCATCTACGCAGCGAGCCAGCTTCCAAGCTGAACAATTTCCCAAGTAGCCAGCTAGCCTTCCAACCATCTAGCCAGAAAGCCATTTAGCCATCTCGGCATCCAGCCATATATATATATAGCCGGCGTGAGCGATCTATCTGTCAATTTAGCTTGCAAGGTAGCTATCTACAAACCTAGATATGACTAGATCTCCCTCTGTGGGCCTCGCGAGAGAGAGAGCGCACCCCACAGAGAGCTGCCTATATCTCTAGCTAGCGATCTTGCAATCTAGTTATTCAGCTATCTACACATCCAGCTATCTAGCTTTCAAGTTATGCAATGCGGGTAGCTAGCTACCCAGGTAGCAAACCATGTTTCTATATAGACAGCTAATATGCTCTCTGGCTGTCCATCCTATTGGCTAGAAATGTAGCTCACTGGTTATCCAGCCATCTAGTTATCAGGGCAGCCAGCTACTACTGAATTCCAGTGAAGACAAGCCCAATTTTTACAAACTTTCCCCATATGTCAGTTTCGCCATTCCGGGGATTATCCTCCGGACCTACCACAATAGCAAGGATGTCCTTCCACAAATTAGGAGACCAAAACTGCACACAATACTCCAGCTGTGGTCTCACCAGGGCCCGGTACAACTACAGAATGGCCTCTTTACTCCTATACTCAAATCCTCTCGTTATGAAGGCCAACATACCATTAGCATTAGTGAAGGGTCTGAAGAAGGGTCTCGACCCGAAACGTCACCCATTCCTTCTCTCCCGAGATGCTGCCCGAACTGCTGAGTTACTCCAGCACTTTGTGAATAAATACCTTCGATTTTTACCAGCATCTGCAGTTATTTTCTTATATTAGCATTAGTACGTTTTTCTGCTCTCATATTGCAGCTTTCCACAATTAACTAGAGCAGACCTCAACATCCAGACAATATGTTCGCATCCAGTGTCGTCAGTCTGTTCACCACCCTCCCTCTGTCTATTTCTCTCTGTGGAATCTTTCTCCTCACTTCCCATTTGTTCCGTCAGGACCTTCATCCTGTCCTCCCGAACAGATAGACGGAAGCTCTCATTCCGACCCTCAGCCATACGCTATGCTACACAGCACATCCCATGTTCTCCCTGACAATCTCAGTGAAACCTTTACCTGTTTTATAATAATTCAGCTCCTTGTGCTCGACCTCACTGGGAGTAGGGCCGAAACGTCGAATTAGACCTGTTGCTTTCACAGACCTGCTTGACCAGCTGAGTTCCTCCAATATTCAAGATTCCAGGTTTAGTATCTTTATTCCCTTTTGATACGAAACTTTTTACTGGCTCGGCGGAAGATATTTGTTTTATCCTCCTGCTGATCACTGTCCTTTGCCAAAGTCTAAACTTACAGCGCGGAAACAGGCCCTTCGGCGCATCGAGTCCGCTCCAACCAGCAATCCTCGCATATTAACTCAATCCTACATGCACTTGGCTCATACCAAGCCAATTAACCTACAAACCTGTAGGTCTTTGGAGTGTGGAAGGAAACCATCAATCTCGGAGAAAACTCACGGGGGAACGTACGAACTGCGAACAGACAGCACCGTCGTCGGAATCGAACCAGCGTCTTCAGCTGCAAGCGTTGTAAGGCAGCAACTCTACCTGTGCGCCCATAGTTAGTATGTTTGCAACTGACACCGAACCAATGTTTACAGATGGCGGCGAATACGTTGAAAGGCGCACTATTTCAAAACCGGGCCAGATGGTTCGTTCGGACCGACCGATCACCGATAATTAATCTTCGCGAAAGATGCCATCATGCTTGATTGGTGAAAATGTTGCCAGCACTCGAGGGCCTGGGCTACAGGGCTTCGTTGGACAGGTTTGGACTTTATTCCTAGGAGCACAGGGGCCTGAGAGGTGACCTCTGCAGGCGAAAAGGGTATGAGGGGAACAAATGGAGTGAAGGCACAGTCTATTTAACAGGGTAGGAAAATCAAGCACGATAGGGCGTGGGTTTAAGGTGAGAGGTGTTAATGTTTAATATAAACGTGAGGGGCAACTATTTCATTCAGAGGGTTCAGGAAATGTGAAACGACCTGCCCAGAAACATGCTGAGACACACACAATGTGAAGGACATTTGGACGGGTACATGGTTTGGAAAGGTTTTCGGGGATGTGGGCAAACCGAATTAGATCAGATAGTCCATTTTAATCGACACGTGGACGTTGGGCGGCACGGCCTGTTTCCGCGCTATATTTCTCCATGCTTTATGATCTCTGCCATCGGGATGTATTAGACAGAACCATCGGGTGGTGGGTGAATACGCATTGGTGAAACAGTGTTTCCCTGTTCAAAGCGGGTTATCCAACGGTAGAGATGCATTGTTCGGCTCGTAAACCGTGGTGGTCATCAGAGCCAATGCAGTCGCCAGGCATCCGCTTGCTTGAATTGAGCGCCCAGTCTGATTTGGAATCCTCTTATCCCTGTTTGATTTGCGGAGATCAAACTTGTCCTTCGTGTTCCGTTCAGGGTCATCTTGCTTCAAAGCCTTAGATCAGGACATTAACCAAGTGTGAATCTCCCTTTTCATCCAAGGCTTCTGATTAGGACGAGACCTAAATGTCTCTATTGAAAAACAGCCGTCACGTGCATTTCTTGATGAAACCGAACACTTCCCTCGACAGACCGCGGACCGCTGCCTCACGGCGTCCGGACGCGCGTTTTCATTCCGTGAGAAATCCTCGCATATTTTCCGATTTTATGTTTCCTGAGTTTTTGCATCAGATTGTCATTATTCCGGCTCCCGCTCCGGGGGAAACACTGTGCTATTTGTGCGTCTCCTTTCATCAATCGGCAACGATGCCTCACCAGTTGAATCCCGAGCAGGTGACCGGGGTTCGATTCCGATCACCGCATCATTCCCAATGCACGGGAAATCTGCCTTCAGAGAGCACAGATACTTAACTCCGATAGCAATTCATGCATAGACTCATAGTCATAGAATGATACAGAGTGGAAACAGGCCATTCGGCCCAACTTGCCCACACCGGCCAACATGTTCCAGCCACACGACTCCCACCTGGGCGCGTTTGGCCCATATGCCTCCAAACCTGTCCGATCCATGTACTTGTCTAACTGCTTCTTACATGTTTGGACAGTCCCTGCCTCAACGGCCTGCTCTGGCAGCTTGTTCCATACATCCACCATCCTTTGCGTGAAAAAGTTACCCATCAGGTTCCTACTAATCTTTTGCACATTCACCTTGAACCTATAAATGACGCAGGAAGGTCTTCTGGAGTAAAATGAATCCCATAGGCAATTATTATTCACTGTGAGGTCGTCTTTACATCGGGGATGGAATTTCCATTCCTGAGCCGTTGCCCTGCAAACGGAAGTGCATCTTCCTGATCCCTTTATTGCAGATTCCCACCCCAGACGAGGACAGATCCCAACATGCCCAGATAACATTTAACACCAAGTGACGCCACTCTGTTCACCACCCGCTCTCTGTCTATTCCATTCAGTGGAACCTCTCTCTTCACTCCCCATCTGTTCCGTCATGAGCTTCATCCAGTCCTCCCGTACAGGCAGACGGAACATCTTCACTCTGATCCCCAGCCATGCTCGACGCTACACAGGAACATTCACATGTTGCCATTGATCGGCCCCATCATTTACTTTCCAACTTTCTAATCATTGACGCCTTCTGCTCTGTCTCCTGGCCCCGAATCTAAAACTTACGTCAGCTGCATCTACGAATGCTGCATGACTCGCTGTTATCTCTTTATTCTAGATTATAGCGTCTGTATTCTCCTTTGACATGAAAGATTTGTATTGTTTGATGACGGATTTGTTTCGTCGTCCATTACCTGATCATTATTGACGTTTGCCACAGTCTTTGTATGCAGCCCGGACTTCGATTGAGTTGATTTCCTGATAATTCGCCTTCATATTACGACTCAATCTTCTGTAACGCATATCCAATCGGACCGATTACTGTGCCTTCGCTGTGTGAAACTGCAAATAGCTTAACTTCATCGAACGAGGGCAGACCTAATGGAGACTCCCGGTCTCCTCAGACCACAGCTGTGTTGCTCTTTTCGTTGGTGCTTCGTTATTAAATCTTTCTGAATGCCAGCAGGAGCACCACCAATAGATGATCGGATGACCAACGATAGCGACAAATGGAACGGCAGGCATACTTACTGGTCGTGTAGGCCAGAGTGCT
>NW_027603382.1:0-16000 GCF_053455715.1 Rhinoraja longicauda
TCCAGAGATGTTGCCTGACCTGCTGAGTTGCTCCAGCCTTTTGTGTCTATCCTGGGTCATAGTGTTCAGTCTAAAATCATGATGGTGTAATCCTAACGTGCGTTGCCGGCTGAAGGATGCCTCTTCGTACATCTGGACTCCTTCGCAAGTTAATGCATCGAACGCAGGGAGGACCTGGTAGAAATGATCAGCTTCATGAAGCTGAAAGTCCATGACTTCCCATTGTGGTTAATTTCTATTGAAATCACGAGATACGTAGAAATGAGGCACTAGGAAATCCAGCAATTTGTTGTTGGTATTTGAACACGCAGGATGGATTTTGCTAATCTTCTAATACTTGCATTAACTTTCCAAAGGAGGGAGCACTTCAACTCCCCCTCCCATTCCCAGTCTGACCTTTCTGTCATGGGCCTCCTCCAGAGTCATAGTGAGGCCCACCGGAAATTGGAGGAACAGCACCTCATATTTCGCCTGGGCAGTTTGCAGCCCAGTGGTATGAACATCGACTTCTCCAACTTTAGATAGTTCCTCTGTCCCTCCCTTCCCCTCCTCCTTCCAAGATCTCCCTCTATCTTCCTGTCTCCACCTATATCCTTCCTTTGTCCCGCCCCCCCTGACATCAGTCTGAATAAGGGTCTCGACCCGAAACGTCACCCATTCCTTCTCTCCCGAGATGCTGCCCGACCTGCTGAGTTACTCCAGCACTTTGTGAAATAAATACCTTCGATTTGTACCAGCATCTGCAGTTATTTTCTTATACTACTTAGAGCACTGTCTGACCCCTGGGTGACCGTCATTCATCTATTCGTAAAAGTGTGAGTAACCATTAAGCCTCCTGACCGCTTGCTAAAACAGGCCTGCTGGACAGCTGCTTTCCTCTAATATCTCCACCACCCTAATATTTACCAACACTTGCGGAACACATCAAAAAGACAGCTGGACTTAGTTTTGCTCTCGAACTATTTGACACGGGACCTCTGCTTTCTACTCCAGTTTGGCTTGTCTTCCAAGTTCTACATTATATATCAGACATTAACCTTCACAGAACTACAGCTTGCACTAGCAAATAATTAAAAAATGATGGATGTTTGCCTGGTCCTGAGTAAAGAATGCAGAGCGGTATTTTATTACTTTATTCTCTTTGAATGGATAGGTTTGGTAATTTATTTCTCTTGCAATCCTTTTGGGCCAGTTGATTTAGTATGATTAAATCTCAAGCTCGAATTTTAGTAATGCATAATTTAGTTAAGTTTAGTTTTTTAATGTCATGTGTACCGAGGTACAGAAAAAAAGCTTTTGTTTGCGTGCTATCCAGTAAAAGAAAAGATTATATACAATTACAATCAAGCCATCCACAGTGTGCTGATAAAGGATGCAACGTTTAGTGCAAGATAAAGTCCGATTAAAGATAGTTCAAAGGTCTCTGGTGAGGTAGATGGGAGGTCAGGACTGCATTCAAGTTGGTGAAAGGACTTTTTGCCTGAGAACAGCTGGGAAGAAACTGTCCCTGAATCTGGAGGTATGCGTTTTCAAACTTCTGTACCTCTAGATGGGAGAAGGGATAAGGTGGAGTTACTGGGGTGAGACTGGCCCTTGATCTAGCTGGCGGCCTTGCCTAGGCAGCGTGAAGTGTATAAGAAGATAACTGCAGATGCTGGTACAAATCGAAGGTATTTATTCACAAAATGCTGGAGTAACTCAGCAGATCAGGCAGCATCTCGGGAGAGAAGGAATGGGTGACGTTTCGGGTCGAGACCCTTCTTCAGACTGTTGTCAGGGGGGCGGGACAAAGGAAGGATATAGGTGGAGACAGGAAGATAGAGGGAGATCTGGAAAGGAGGAGGGGACGGGAGGGACAGAGGAACTATCTAAAGTTGGAGAAGTCGATATTCATACCACTGAGCTGCAAACTGCCCAGGCGAAATATGAGGTGCTGTTCCTCCAATTTCCGGTGGACCTCACTATGGCACTGGAGGAGGCCCATGACAGAAAGGTCAGACTGGGAATGGGAGGGGGAGTTGAAGTGCTCGGCCACCGGGAGATCAGTTTGGTTAATGCGGACCGAGCACAGGTGTTCAGCAAAACGATCGCCGAGCCTGCGCTTGGTTTCGCCGATGTAAATAAGTTGACATCTAGAGCAGCGGATGCAATAGATGAGGTTGGAGGAGGTGCAGGTGAACCTTTGTCTCACCTGGAAAGACTGTTTGGGTCCTTGGATGGAGTTGAGGGGGGAGGTAAAGGGACAGGTGTTGCATCTCGTGCGGTTGCAGGGGAAAGTGCCCGGGGTTGGGGTGGTTTGGGTAGGAAGGGACGAGTGGACCAGGGAGTTACGGAGGGAACGGTCTCTGCGGAACGCAGAGAGGGGAGGGGATGGGAAGATATGGCCAGTGGTGGTGTCCCGTTGTAGGTGACGGAAATGTTGGCGAATGATTTGTTGGATCCGCTGGCTGGTGGGGTGGAAGGTGAGAACGAGGGGGATTCTGTCCTTGTTGCGAGTGGGGGGAGGGGGAGCAAGGGCGGAGCTGCGGGATGTAGAAGAGACCCTAGTGAGAGCCTCATCTATAAATAGACAATAGACAATAGGTGCAGGAGCAGGCCATTCAGCCCTTCGAGCCAGCACCGCCATTCAATGCGATCATGGCTGATCACTCTCAATCAGTACCCCGTGAAGTGTAGATGGAGTCAATGGAAGAAGAGGATTGTGGTGTACCAAATTCTTGTCTTTCAATCTCTATATTGAAATAAATAATTCTGGGATTTCATGGCACTAAAGAACTTATCTGATGCCTTTTCAGTTGAAATGCTTTGAGATGCGAATATTCTTCACTAATTGATAACCTCACAGCTGCTAATCTTACCCAAGACAACAAAATGAAATGTTTTATTTATTAATTAGAAATTAAAGATTCACTTATATTTCAGTTTCTCTGTTATTTTAACTATAGTTCCATGTTCAATTGCAATTTGCATTGAAAAAAATTGGCACAATGGTTGATGCCAGCATTAAATGGACCAAAAGCCAAATGTTCTGACATCCCTTGCAATTTAAGATGACCAGGACAAGGCTGTAGAGGGTAATTAGCAGCTGCATAACTGCACATCAGAATAAGAAACGATCAAAGGGAGAAAAAAGAAAAACGGAGGAAAAAGTGTTAAGATCGCTAGCCTTTAGAGTAAAATACTGTCTTATCTTCATTTGACAAGTGACTGAAAATCCTGGGTAACTAGATAAAGAAGGGTCCCGACCCAAAATGTCACCTATCCATGTTTTCCATCGATGCTGCCTGACCCGTCGAGTTGCTTCAGCGCTTTGTGTATTTTTATGACTAACCAGCTACTACCATGATTTACCTAATGATATGTAAATAACTGAATTTTCAGATTAGGAGAAGGCTTAAGATTTAAAATAAGCTTAACTTCCAGGGGAGTCAGGGGTAGGATTCTGAACACATGCAGATTATGAAAAATGACAACGGTTTAACAGTGCTTGGTGTGTGATTTACGGTGATGTGAAGTGCCATGGCACTTAATCCGTCAGACGTTGACCTGCTTTAACAAAAACATACAACTGATTTTGCAAATAGTGAAATTTTCTGCAGTTAACAATCCATCTCCTGCCATAACTTCAAGAGAAGTCATGTAGCTTTGATAATCTATATACTAAAACTCTCGTTTGTTATCTTGTTTGTGACTGAACTTCAGCCAAAACGGTACACGATAGCGCAACAATTTTAGGCCCATCTTACTCACCATTCTCACTTTAGTGATAATGCAAGTGGTTTTATTGAAATCGGTGTTATATTCTTAAAGTTATTCACATTTTAAAGTTTAAAAGGAGGGGAGGGTGAGGGGAGGAGGGAGGGAGGGGGAAGGGGAGAGTTGGGGAGAAGGGAGAGGGGAGGGGGGGTTGAGGAGAGAGGGGAGGGGGGGAGGACAGGGTGCTGCACCAATGCAGGAGAGGTTTGGACCCAACGGTCCACTTGGTCTAGTAGTAAATAATCTTCTGCTGAATTTATAGTAAGAGATCAAAAGAAATACAAGGCAAGATTTGGAGAAGTTTCCATTTGATTGGAAAATAATAAATGCAACTCTAGTTAAAAAGGGAGAGAGACAAAGAGCAGGAAACCACAAGTTCGCGAGCTTAACAACTGTCATAAGGAAAACGTTGGCAGCTATTATTAAAAATGTTTGGACAGTGCAGTCAAGCAAAGTCAATGTAATTTTGGGGAAAGGAAATCGCTTTAGGCCAATCTATTGATTTCTTTGAAAAAGTTCCTCGTGCTGTGGAAATGGAGGTAGATTTACTAAGTTTCTGGAAGGTATTTGATAGGAAGCAGCCCTGTGTAGGAAGTAATGTATTGGCGTAGATAGAAGCAGTGATTCTTTTGTGACAGTATGCACCAGTAAGGCGTATTGGCACCTCTAAAATGGTAAACGTTATTTGGTTTTCCAGTATGTTATTTAAAGTGCATTCTAGCACCATTTTATGTGCAAAGAAAGCATTAGATAGCAGATTAGTTGACAACAGGAAAAAGCATCATCTTTCTAATTGACAAGAGGTTACAAGCTAAATGGAGCATTGCAAGGCTTCAGTTTTTACAATTTATTGAAATGACTGGTATGAAGACACTAAATTTGCTGATAGCACAAAAATAGATAGGAAATTAAGTTGCAAAGAGGATCACAAAGAGGCTACAAATGGAAATAGACAAGTTGAAGGGATGGGCTAAGATATAAATGGAGTATGATGCAGGTAATTGTGATGTTACCCACTTTGTAAGAATTGAGGGCATTAGGGAGACCAAATCCAGAATACTATGTGCAGTATATTGGTCTCTATATTTGAGGAAACATGTGGAAACAATTTGGGTAAATTGTTGGAAGTAGTTCAGGAAAGGTTTGCTGGACAGATACCTGGGCTGTCTTATGAGGTCATGCCAGACATATAGGTGCTTGAGTTTAAAAGAGTGGGAGGTGATTTGACTGAATCAGATAAGATCTTGTAGAATCATTGATAGCATGGATGTGGAGAGGATGTTTCCTTTTAAGGGGAAATCTAGAACTAAAGGTCATTGTTTAAAAATAAGGGGTCACTTAGTTAAGTAAGAGATAAGACTTTTTCTCTTAGAGAGTCATGAGTACTCGGAACTATTGTCCACAATGGCTGTGAAGGCAGAGCCTGAATATTTTTAAAGCAGAGATAGATAGATAATAAAATAATCAGGCCAAAGATTACCATGGATGGACAGGAACATGGTGCTGGGGCTACAAACTGATCGCCCTTAATCTTATTAAATGATGGGACAGGGATGGGAGGCTGAGCAGCTCATTTCTGTTCCAATTTTGTATGTTCAATGCAAGAGACCACTATACACTGCTTGGCTATGGACAGGTGATGGAATAAGGTAATTGATGGGAGTGTGGAGTGATTATTTATGACAATCAACTATGCTGGAGCCAGGAAAGAGAACACATTACTGCCTCCAAACCCTCAGTTAGGTGAAAAAAAATGACAAAACAAAAATGCAGCCCAGTTTTTGTTTTGTTGTAATCATACACAAAGCATTATAACACTGGTGTTTTGTCCATTTTCATGGCATTGTGGGAGGCCATTAATTTTCCCTGTAACCGATTCTCCCCATATTCCCACCAACTTCCCTTCTATCCTAATTCTACTACTCACCTGCGCACTAGGAGCACTTTACAATGATCAGTTAGCTTATGACATGCAGTTTCATTTATTATTGTCACGTGCACCAAGGTACCGTGAACAGTTTTTAGTTGCCTGCTATCCAGTCAGCAAAAAGACTGTACATAATTACATTCAACCTGTCCACAGTGTACAGATACAGAATCAAGGGTATAACATTTAGTGCAAGATCGCACTTGAAGGTCTTCAATGCACTGGACTGTCTTTGGGATGTGGGAGAAAGCCAGAATTCCCAGGGGGAATCCATGCGGTTACAGGGAGTGCTTGCAAACTCCACACTGGCAGGAACGAATCTAGGTCACTGGCATCCAGGTGCACCATGATGCAGCAGTAGAGCTGCTGCCTTCCAGTGCCAGAGACCTGGGTGCTATCCGGACTATGGGTGCTGTCTGTACGGAGTTTGTACGTTCTCCCTGTGACTGCATGGGTTTCCCCTGGATGCTCCGGTTTCTTCTCACATTCCAAAGACGTACAGGTTTGTAGGTTAGTTGGCTTCTGTAAATTGTCCCTAGTCTGTAGGATGGGTTAGTGCTGGAGTGCATGGGTGGATCGCTGGTTGGCACGGACTCAGTGGGCCCGAAAGGGGCATGTTTCCACGCTGTATCTCTAAAGTCTAAAAATCTCCTGCATTAGCTCTACCAGCCATGCAACCTTACCACATGCATTCTGATTATGTTATAAGCACACACTGACTTATTTTAAAACAGTTTGTATGGAGTTGTGGGAAGTTCTTGTCCTTGATCAGACACTCCATCAGTTAACTCTACAAATCGCCATCAACATTCATTCCCAATGTTTCATCTGTCACTTTTCTATTAGCTCCAACAGGTTTAATTTAAATGAATAAATCAGCACGAAGTATCCTGAATTAAGGAATGGTATTAAAGATTAATTTCTCACATATTAGCTTTAACTTAAATAAAATAACGTGTCCAACTTTCAGAAAATGTTCTTGTGTAGGATTGTTAGATGTGGTTCACTCTAAAATAGATAAATCCGTATGGCATGTCAGCATGGGAGGTGCCTATTTGAAGGAACAGTTCAGATAATAGCACAGTGATGCATTCACACGACAACTGTAGTTTCCGACAGGGTTGAGGAGCTATTTTTATTGCACAGTCAGTGGGGTGGAACTTACACTCAGGAGGATCCAAGCAGTGAAGATGATGATGACATTGCCAGTTCCCCTTTAAATGATGTTGAAGTGGGCCTCACATGCAATAAAATGAGACATCTGCAGTTTAAAAAAAGTTTTATTGGCCTCACATGTGCTGTGAAATCCTGCTTCTGCCTAAGTGGCTGCATCATTCATAACCTCCAAAGGATTTTGAGTAAGTAACGCCCTTGCGTGCTTTCAATGCCACAGTACTTGTCCAGACGACTAGGTTGGTAAACACGCCATATGCTCAGAGGACACAGAAACTATTTGGCATCTTGTGTGATTCAGGAGGCAAATCCACCCTTTCCGCATCCTGGCACAGTTCCTTCAATGGCCTCACTTGGTGCATAGGCTCCAGTTTTTAAGACACAAATCATCAGCCCTGTCCCAATCCTCTGGACCCAGCTTCAGTCCCATAAAAATGTGCAATGCTGGTTCAATATAACAGCTGCACAGCAGGCCTTTAACAGCATGCATCAATTTTAGCTTTAAAGTCTTCATACATTTCCTTATTTATCATTTTCAGGTAAACCATTACTATTAAATGAGTGAATACCTCTGTTAGGGATTTATTCACAAAATGCTGGAGTAACTCAGCAGGTCAAGCAGCATCTCGGGAGAGAAGGAATGGGTGACGTTTCGGGTCGAGACCCTTCTTCAGACTGAAGAAGGGACTCGACCCGAAACGTCACCCATTCCTTCGCTCCCGAGATGCTGCCTGACCTGCTGAGCTACTCCAGCATTTTGTGAATAAATCGATTTGTACCAGCATCTGCAGTTATTTTCTTATACCTCTGTTAGATCCTGACTACAGGTGCTGACTACGGGTGCTGCACTGTAAGGAGTTTGTACGTTCTCCCCGTGACCTGCGAGGGTTTTCTCCGAGATCTTCGGTTTCCTCCCACACCCCAAAGACGTACAGGTATGTAGGTTAATTGGCTGGGTAAATGTAAAAATTGTCCCTAGTGGGTGTAGGATAGTGTTAATGTACGGGGATCACTGGGCGGCACGGACTTGGAGGGCCGAAAAGGCCTGTTTCCGGCTGTATATATATGATATGATATGATATGATAGGGAGATTGGCTTATGATGATGATGATGATGATGATGATGATGATGATGATGATGATGATGATGATGATGATGATGATGATAATGATTATTATTATTATTATTATTATTATTATTATTATTATTATTATTATTATTATTATTATTATTATTATTATTATTATTATTATTATTATTATCTATATACTAAAACTCTCATTTGTTTGTTTGTTTGTTCCTGAACTACACGATAGCGCAACAATTTTAGGCCCACCTTACTCACCGTCGTCCCTTTGGTGCTAATGGAAGAAGTTTCATTGAAATCGGTGTTATATTTTTTAAGTTATTCACATTTTAAAGTTTAAATCTATCTCCTAGGGAGGGATGGGGGAGGGGGAGGGGGGGAGGGTGGAAGGGAGGGGGAGTGAGGATAAGAGGGGTTGAGGGGGATGGTGGGGGGGAGGGGAAGGGGAAGGGAGGGGAGAGAGGGGAGGGGGGGAGGAGAGGGTGCTGCACCAATGCAGGTTTGGGCCCAACGGGTCCACTTGTTCTAGTTATTATTATTATTATTATTTTTAGTTTAGTTTAGTTTAGAGATATAGCGCGGAAACAGGCCCTTTTGGCCCACTGGGTCCGCACCGACCAGCGACCCCCGTTATCCTACACCCACTAGGGACAATTTTTACATTTACCAAACCAATTAACCTACATACCTGCAGGTCTTTGGAGTGTGGGAGGAAACCGAAGGTCTCGGAGAAAACCCATGCAGGTCAACCCAGGCTGGGCAAATGTAAAAAAATGGTCCCTAGTGGGTGTAGGATAATGTTAGTGTGTGGGGACCCGGTGGGCCGCAGGGTCTGTTTCTGCGCTGTATCTCTAAATCTAAAAAATCTAAATCTAAAAAAATCTAAAAACATTACTTCTTGTTGGGTCGGTACATCCCATTGTTTCTTTTTTAGGAACTCTGTTGGGTTTTTTTTTCAAATTAGAAATTGAATTTCAGACATATGTTCAATGTAATTATAGGTTCATAACTTCATGTTAAATAGCTGGTTCATATATTATGCTAGTTAATATGTCTGGTAAAATTCCCATGGGTGTTTTAAAAAAAAGTTATTAATTAATGTAAAATAAATTTCCAGGATGTGTTGTTAAATTGAAAAGGTGATGTTAAAAGTAACAGAAAAGGAGCAATCCATTGCTTTTCAAAACACGTTTCTTTAACGCAATGGTGCAAAAATGTCTCCCCAACTATAAAAGAAGCACAGGCAAAGGACAGAAATGAGAGAATAAAAGGTGCTTCACTTTGGAATGGTTGGCAGATTTTGGAAAGCTCTCCAAACTGTATTGAGCACTGGAGATTCATGCGGGGAGAGTAATGGAAAAAAAATGTAGGAATGTGACATTATGACATGTACAATGTTTTCTGGCACTGCAGTGACTATAAAACTGCCAGACTATGGATTATAATGTTCTTTTGGGAAAGAAACGTGTCATTCTTAGCTGGCTTGACCTGTATATGACTCTAATCCTACATCAATGGGGTTGATACCTAATTGCCTTCTGAACTGGCCCAGCAAGCCACCCAGTTACACCTGCAGTAGTTGAAGCAGACACATGTCTTGGGTCAAGCCAGGAAAGTGGCAATTACAACCAAACTGAAAAAATCCTACATTCCGGAATTAATTGGAAGGAAACACTTTGAAGGAGGTTTACGGGCGATGTAAAAACAAGGACTGTTTACGATGGAAGGCTGGGAATGGTATGTGTCAGGATTCAGAGGATACTTTAAATCCCCGTTGGTTACAGCGGCATCACTAACCTACAAGACACCCTAATACAAAATGTATCAATGCATTAATAAATAAACAAATGCATCTCTACTGAAAATGAAAGGGTTAGAGTACAAAAGATAAGATTAAAAACGTCCATGATTAAAAACATTTGCTGGAAAGTGGGAAGAGTTTGATAGATCAGCACTGAAAGATTAATTGATTCTGAACTTCACTTATCCCTGTTACCTATATCAATCTGCATCATAGAATCAGAGGACTATGGATAATCCAGTTTAGTTTAGTTTAGAGATACAGCGGGGAAACAGGCCCTTCGGCCCACCAAGTCCACACCGACCAGCCATCGCCCGCACATTAACACTATCCTACACGCACTAGGGATAATTTACAGTTTTACCAAGCCAATTAACCTACAAACCAGTACATCTTTGCGGAGTGGGTGGAAACCAGAGCACCCGGAGAAAACCCACGCAGGTCACAGGGAGAACGTACAAACTCCATACAAACAGCACGCGTTGTCAGGATCGAACCCGGGTCTCTGGCGCTGTAAGGCAGTAACTGCCACTGTGCCACCCTAATTCCTTGAGTTTTGCTGAACAAAGGAAGAGCTGACAGCATTAAAGGCAATGTATAAGCACAGACATAAAATTGGCTCATTTACACAACATCAGAATAAATGGGTAGTTTGCATCTTGGGCAATCAATAGCTAATGGTCTCAACTATTTACAATCTATGGTAATCACATAGATGAAGGGTCTAAGCATATTGTGGCCAAAATTGTTGACAATACAAAAATAGATGGAACAGTAAGTTGTGAGAAGGACAATAATGAGTCAGAAAAGTGATATGGATATGGTAAGCAAGTAGGAAAAAAAATAGCAGACGGAGTATAATGAGGGACATATGAAATTGTCTATTTAAGTAAGAGAAATAGAAAAGAGAAATATTGTTAAATAGTCACAGGCTACTGAATGTTCTCATTCAGAGGGATCTAGGTTTAGAATTAGGCTTAATTTAATATTGTCGGGTTTGAAAATTTTGGAATTCTCCACCCTGTAAAACTAGCATAGACATGATGGACTGCAATGTCCTCCATCTGTGTCTTGCATATAATACCCTTTACTATTGCAACCATATATACTTTAATTCCATGAGGTTTCCATAGTCTTGTTTTTCTTTAAGGAAATGTGATAAATAGCTCTTAATGCCACAAATATGGGAAACAGTCTTTGTATCTGCAAATAGCTGGATATTGTGTGCTGGCATCTCCTCTTCAGATAGTTTCCTGAAGATGTAGAAGAGCAAGGCTAACACTCTGAGCCTTCCCTAGTTGATGTTGCAAATCCTCTGTCTGAAGAGCCTGTTTCCAAGCTGCATCTTTCAATTAAATTAAACTAAATACACGCCAGGAAAACAAATTGGCGTCATAATCAGTTTGCCTAAGGTAACAGGAATGGCACCAATCACAGCAGCTTGGTCTATGATGATAACTTGTTAAATGGCTGTTCTCTCACATCATCACCATCACCGGCTTACAAACGTTGTTTCCAATCTCTACATTCACATCAACTACCTTGATTTTGCCAGCTATTTTATTCCCTCCCACGATTCTGAAAACAGAAAGGTATGTGCTTACAGATATTGTTACAGTCTTTACAAAGACCACACAGTATTTTGATTTATATGCAACTCCCTTTTATTATAGCACAATTTTGCATTGGCCACTCTTATTACAGTCCCATTCCCTCCTTCTTAGTTTAGTTTAGTTTAGTTCATTGCCACTTGATACAGTGAAAAGCTTTTGTAGCATGCTATCCACCATTCCGCTCCACCACTGGTGACTTTAGTCTGAATGCCAGTTGAGAGGTCATTATTGTATTAAAGATGGAGGGGTGCATTGCCGTCAGTTCTGCTGGGCTGCCAACCTGGCCCAAGTCTCTGCCTTCTGGTGCACCTACAGCAAAATATTGTCCACAGGTCCTTATAGAGCAGCTACATGTGGAGGCAGGTATTAGGCAGACTGGGGCTTATTAAGGCCAACTCCAGGAAATCCCAGGAGTTTGACCGGGAGGAAAGTTAACAAACACGAAGCATGCAGTACTCCAATCCATTTAGTTCTTTTACTAGCAAATTTACATTCTTGTGTCCAATGTGTGTGATATCCTCATATAAAGGCTGCATGTTGGGTAGGGGCATTTCTGGTTTGTTTCTACGCAAGATGTCATTGCTCACCGCAGAGCAAGGAGAATAAGCAGGAAACAAATCAATCTTATGAGTATTGATTTTCCTGCATCCCCTCTCTCTACATCTCTCCTTCAAAGTTGTCTTGTTGAGTCTCATTGTTTGTACTCATTTTCACCTCACACACAGCCTGTTTCCGTTATCATCGTTACTTTTTTGCATATGTTTCATTCATTTGTTCTATATCATCATCTCTCGTTTACTTTTCCCCTGACTCTCAAATTGAAGAAGGGTCTCGACCCGAAACATCACCTATTCCTTTTCTCCAGAGATGCTGTCTGACCCGCTGAGTTACTCCAGCTTTTTGTGCCTACCTTTGGTTGAAACCAGCATTTGCAGTTCATTCCTACACGATCTTATTCTTTCCCAGCCTAATAAAATCTCCTACTTTTGTGCTTTATTAGCTTGCAATCCTCTTAATAGACAATTATGTGTGTGCCCAAACCCTTTAGGAACAGCTCACTGCCATGGTGTATGTCCCGCTAGATATACATAAAGCAGGAATGCTATCATTAGTAAAGTGCACAGCAGTAGTCAGGAGTTCAATATGTAGGCTTGGCGTAATTTTTTGTAGTTTAGTTCAGTTTAGTTTACCGAGGTACAGTGAAAAGCTTTTAGTTGCATTCTATTCAGTCAGTGGAAAGACTAGACATGATTACAATCAAGCCCACAGTGTACAGATACAGGATAAAGGGAATAACGTTTAGTGTAAGATAAAGTCCAGAAAAGTCAGATTAAAGATAGTCCGATGGTATTTACAATGATTTTGCAGTTCTGTTGATTGTTGTGTTAATTTCTGAACAAAATCCACATAATGAACTCATTTTGAATGTGGTACAATATTATTGCAGATGTATAAGTACTTGTTTAAGTATTTCACTAACTCAGGTCATCCCGCATAGCTTAGCAACCTGTGACGTGTGGTTGAAGTGCAATCAGTGTAACAAAATGGAAAAAGTGGCAACCAATCTATGAATAGTGAGCTCCCACACGCAGCATTGTGGTGGTGATTAGAAAATCTGTTTGCTTCTGCTGTTGGTTGAAGGAAAATTATAACCTTCTGACTCAGAGGCAAATCTACATCCATCAAACCTTCAAGGACACTTTGCAGATGATTTAAGTTTTCTTACTTTACGACCAAACTGTAGCTTTCGAGTTCCTGGTACAGCTGTTCCTGGCTATTAATTGCAAAGATTTACTGGAAAGGTTCCTCAATAATAATTCTTTCTCTTTTCTGCCGTAGAAATAATGATGAGTCAGGTTCTGCAATGACATTAGCCTCACCACCACGAGCGAATATACAATAACCAAAAATACCATCCATCATTTTTATTATCCCTTTACGTTAAATGGAAATAAAATATATTCACTGTCAATGTTTAATAAGAAATTTTAATTTGGAACCTAATAATGCTCATGTCCTGTGGATAACATAAATCCTACAAAAAATAATCTTTGATAGTTAAATGCGTACAAAATGTTATTTTGTCTCTCTGATATACTTTACGCAGAGCTTTTAAATAACATTGGAGCCAACTGTTAAAATGCAACAGAACGAACCACTCCCCTTAAACTATGACCCATTTACAATAAAATAGCTCAATTTCAGGCAAATCTCTTCATAGGACTCCTTTTTTGTAATCTTTTGCAACTGAAAAGTCATAAAACAATCAGAGCAAACTTGAATAAGTCAACACAAGTAGAAAGGCAAATTTATGTCTGTATTTTGAGTGCTAAATAATTTGGCTGTATAAGTGTGAGTTGACAGCTCCAGTTCTTCATTCCAAGGTGACAGGCTGTTTACTACTTCTGATATTTGTGGATGGTTGGCAGTTGCTGAGGTTAATATGTACACAATGCCAATATCCATCTGATTATTGATGTGAAATCATTCAGATGAGTGAAAACTAAACAACTTATCTTTGACAAATGTGATGACTCTCTCACTTGAGACCATGTTGGTCAGTTGACCAAAAATAGCTGCCATTTTACAGATCCACATAACTCCCGCAGAATCCACAAGTATACCTTTCTCTGATCTCTCAAACATTCACAATTTTAGCACACTTGTGTCAAACCAATCACTTTGGTGACCATCATGCCTTCGTATAGTAACCTTCAGATTCAAAAGTCATATTTATAGTCATTTTCCTCAAAGTCACAGGAAAATGCTTGTAATCCTATTTAATTTTCTTCTCTATTCCTTGTATCTTCAGCTTTAAGAACAAAGATGAGGAGCACCAACAATTTGGAACCCATTCCTTCTCTCCAGAGATGCTGCCTGTCCCGCTGAGTTACTCCCACATTTTGTCTTTATCTTCGCTTTAAACCAGCATCTGCTGTACCTTCCTACATATGGCATTTTGTGATTGAGACACAAGACTCTACATTTACGCTATTAGAGGCTAGTTGGGTGTATTTTCAGAATCACTACAATGACATGGGTCAGGTACTGGTCTGCCTTTGGCCTGGCCCTGCACTCCCATCAATTCCAGCCACTTCAGCATCATTCAGTCTTTAACTCCCCTCTCTCGGATGCCCCATTTCCTCCTTGCCCCGTGGAATGGCATGTGGAACAACCAATACAATACATGTCTGAAGAAGGGTCTCGACCCAAAACGTCATCCATTCCTTCTTGCCGGAGATGCTACCTGTCCCAGTTTAAGGCAGAGATAGGTAGGTTCTTGATTAGTACAGGTGTCAGAGGTTATGGGGAGAAGGCAGGAGAATGTGGTTAGGAGAGTGAAATAGATCAGCCATGATTGAATGGCGGAGTAGACTTGTTGGGCCGAATGCCCTAATTCTACTCCTATTCTTTATGACCTTATGAGTTAATCCAGCTTTTTGTGTCTATCTTCGTTCAGTTTAAACCGGCATCTGCAGTTCCTTCCTACACCAACAATTTTTTGTCAGCAAAGAAGATGTAGCCTTTATACTCTGAGAATTATTGGAGCCTGGATCAAAATCCAGACTCAATTGGGGGTAAAGACCTTCTCTCTTAGTGGTATTGGGATCAATTGATTATTGCCACGTACCGTGATATAGTGAAGAACTTTGTTTTGTGTGCTATCCAAGTAGATCATGACTATAATCTCCCATTCATGAGTTCAACAGGTAGTGCAACACGAGAAATGAAACAGTGCAGAATGTAGTGATGCAGCTACAGAGAAAGTGCAGATAAAAAAGTGCAAGAGCTGCAAAGCAGTATGTTGGAAGATTGGAAATACACCAGCATTGAGAGATCTGTTCACGAGTCTAGTAACCATGGGGAAAAACCTGTTCTTGAATCTGGGGCTTGAATTTAGCTCAATAGAAACAGAAAATACTGGAAACACTCAGCAGGTCTAGCAGCATCTGTGGAAAGAGAAATAATCCTTCAGGTCCGAGAACTTGCGCCAAAACTGGGAAAGGGAGAAAACAAGTTGGTTTGCAATAACAGACATTGGGGAATGGTGAATAGAATAAAGGCAATATCTCCGATTCAGTGAGACTAAATGAATTACAGTGGATTCTTTAATTCTGTTATGTGTTGCTTATAGTAAAGTTGTGGCAAATAACCAGCAATCCAAATAGTACTAATGGAGAAAGAAACCTTTGTTATATAGAGGGGGTGTTACCACTGAATTGTGTGTTACTAAGATTGTTTCAGGTTTATTGCAGATTTCCAGCCTCTGCAGTATTTTTATTCACTCAAAATTGACCCCCCCCTTTTGACTCTGCAGATAAATGTGATGGTTTAATTTATCCCCCAACATCTTTATTATATTTCCGCGCTGTTGCTGTTTAAACAATGGGTTTCAATGCGCTCTGAAATTTCATGACCAAACCAAAAAATGCCACACATGGTAAGTGCAGAAAAAATACCCAGCCTTGGGTTGAAACATCCCCAGAGGGAATTAAACCTGGCAATTTGCCATAATAATTCTTTAACGTTGAGAAATAGTTAAACTTCCGCAGTGATGATTCTAAACACATGAAGATAAGACAGAACAGGTGCTGGTTTCCTGTCTCAGTTTTCAGTATTGTACTTACTCACCATCAAGTTT
>NW_027603383.1:0-16000 GCF_053455715.1 Rhinoraja longicauda
TCCATCCCCACTCCCTCCCCCCTCCTCCCCAACTCCCTCCCCATCCCTCCCCACCTCCCTCACCCCTCGGGGACGGGCCCAACGGGGAAAGAGGGGTACTGGGAAAAGGAGAGGTCCCCCTCCCTCCCCCCTTCCCCCTCCGTCCCCCCTCCCTCCCCCTCCCTCCACCTCCCCCACTTCCCCCCTCCCCCCCTCCCCTCCCCCCCTCCATCCCCCTCCCCTCCTCCATCCCTCCCCCCTCCCTCCCCACCTCCCGGTTACAATGGAAACCCTACGAGGACGGGCCCAACGGGGAAAGAGGGGTACTGGGAAAAGGGGAGGTCCCCCTCCCTCCTCCCTTCCCCCTCCCTCCCCTCTCCCTCCACCTCCCCCCTCTTCCCCCTCCCCTTCCCCCACCCTCCCCTTCCCTCCCCCCCACCTCCCCCTTCCCTCCCCCCCCCACTCCCCTCCCGTTTACAATGTAAACCCTACGAGGACGGGCCCAACGGAGAAAGAGGGGTACTGGGAAAAGGGGTCCCCCTCCCTCCGCCCTTCCCCTCCCCCTCCCTCCCCCCTCCCTCCCCCTCCCCTCTCCCCCCCTCCCCCCTTCCCCCCCTCCCCTCCCCCCTCCCCTCCCTCCCTCCCCCTCCGCTCCTCCCTCCACACCTCCCTCCTCCCTCCCTCCCCCTTCCCTCCCTCCCCTCCTCCCGGTTACAATGGAAACCCTACGAGGACGGGCCCAACGGGGAAAGAGGGGTACTGGGAAAAGGGGAGGTCCCCATCCCTCCCCCCTTCCCCCTCCCCCCCCCTCCCTCACCCCCTCTCCCCTCCCTCCCCTCCCTCCCCCTCCCCTCCCCCCTCCCTCCCCCTCCCCTCCTCCCTCCACACCTCCCTCCCTCCCCCTTCCCTCCCTCCCCCTCCTCCCGGTTACAATGGAAACCCTACGAGGACGGGCCCAACGGGGAAAGAAGGGTACTGGGAAAAGGGGAGGTCCCCCTTCCTCCCCCCCTCCCCTCCACCTCCCTCCCTCCCCCCCTCCCCTCCCCTCCCTCCCTCCCCCCTCCCTCCTCCCTACCCCCTCCCCTCCCCCTCCCTCCCTCCCCCCTACCCCCTCCCTCCCCCCTCCCCTCCCCTCCCTCCCTCCCCCCTTCCTCCCCCCTCCCCTCCCCTCCCTCCCTCCCCCCCTCCCTCCTCCCTACCCCCCTCCCTCCCTCATCCCCCCCTTCCCCCTCTCCTCCCCCCTCCCTCCCCCTCCCCTCCTCCCTCCCTCCCCCTTCCCTCACCCCACCCTCCCCCTTCCCTCCTCCCTCCCTCCCCCTTCCCTCCCCCCCACTCCCCTCCCGGGTACAATGGAAACCCTACGTGGACGGGCCCAACGGGCACACTTGTGCTAGTATATACTATTAAAACTCACTTCTTGTTTATAAATATGTTTGTATCCTGGGTTTGTGTATGTATCACTGATTGCGGCAAAACTGTAAACCGTCGCGTCACGGTTTTTGCACCGCCTTGATCACCAACCTCCCGTCTGACCGGCCGCGATATTTTCATTTAATTTGGTCATATATTTTTTAAGTTACAGAGGTTTTAAAGCGCTGCCCCCCCTGATTTAATCGAAGTTTTGACAGAAGGGGGGCGCTGCGGATTAATCTTCATTGTGATGTCACAATGCCCATGTGCCAAGCAGCTGCTATTGGGTGTCTGCTCTTTACAAATTTACATTTTTTAATTTTTAACCTTTTTTTTCAAGGTCTTCAGCTTGTGACGTCACAATGCTTGTGCTACATTGTTGCGAAAAGCAAATGGTTGTTTTTTAAAGTTGTGTTTTTAATTGCAAGTCACTTAACATACACAGATCAGCATGGGGCCCCTATGCTCGTGGGCCACCGGGGCAAGTGTTACGAAAAAAGAAAGAAGGTCCCCCCTTCCCCCCTCAACCCCTTCCTCCCCACTCCTTCCCACCTCCATCCCCACTCCCTCCCCCCCTCCTCCCCAACTCCCTCCCCATCCCTCCCCACCTCCCTCACCCCTCGGGGACGGGCCCAACGGGGAAAGAGGGGTACTGGGAAAAGGAGAGGTCCCCCTCCCTCCCCCCTTCCCCCTCCGTCCCCCCTCCCTCCCCCTCCCTCCACCTCCCCCCCTTCCCCCCTCCCCCCCTCCCCTCCCCCCCTCCATCCCCCTCCCCTCCTCCATCCCTCCCCCCTCCCTCCCCACCTCCCGGTTACAATGGAAACCCTACGAGGACGGGCCCAACGGGAAAGAGGGGTACTGGGAAAAGGGGAGGTCCCCCTCCCTCCACCCTTCCCCCTCCCTCCCCTCTCCCTCCACCTCCCCCTCTTCCCCCTCCCCTTCCCCCCTCCCCTCCCCCCTTCCCTCCCCTCATCCCTCCACACCTCCCTCCTCCCTCCTTCCCCACCTCCCGGTTACAATGGAAACCCTACGAGGACTGGCCCAACGGGAAATAGGGGTACTGGGAAAACGGGTGGTCCCCCTCCCACCCCTCCTTCCCCCCTCCCTCCCCCTCCCTCCACTCTCCCTCCCCCCTCCCCTCCCCCACTCCCTCCCCCACTCCCTCCCCCTCCCCTCCCTCCTCCCTTCCCTCTCCCCCACTCCCCTCCCGGTCACTTAACATACACAGATCAGCATGGGGCCCCTATGCTCGTAGGCCACCGGGGCAAGTGTTTCGAAAAAAGAAAGGGGAGGTCCCCCTTCCCCCCTCAACCCCTCCCTCCCCCCTTCCCCCTTCCTCCCCCCTCCCTCCAACTCACCCCTTCCCCCTCCCCTCCCACCCCTTCCCCCCTCCCCTCCCACCCCTTCCCCCCTCCCCTCCCCCCCTCCATCTCCCTCCCTCCCCGCCTCCCAGTTACAATGGAAACCCTACGGGGGACGGGCCCAACGGGGAAAGAGGGGTACTGGGAAAAGGGGAGGTCCCCCTCCCTCCCCCTTCCCCCCCTCCCCCCTCCCTCACCCCTACCCCCCTCCCTCCCCTCTCCCTCCCCCTTCCCCCCTCCCCCTCCCCCTCCCCTCCTCCCTCCACACCTCCCTCCTCCCTCCATCCCCCTTCCCTCCCTCCCCTCCTCCCGTTACAATGGAAACCTTACGAGGACGGGCCCAACGGGGAAAGAGGGGTACTGGGAAAAGTGGAGGTCCCCCTCCCTCCCCCCTTCCCCTCCCTCCCCCTCCCCCCCTACCCCTCTCCCTCCCCCTTACCCCCTCCCCTCCCCTCCCCCTCCCCCCCTACCCCCACCCTCCCCTTTCCCTCCCCTTCCCCACCCATCCCCTCCCTCCCCCTCCCCTCCTCCCTCCACACCTCCCTCCTACCTCCCTCCCCCCTTCCCTCCCTCCCCTCCTCCCGGTTACAATGGAAACCCTGTGAGGACGGGCCCAACGGGGAAAGAGGGATACTGGGAAAAGGGGAGGTCCCCCTCCCTCCCCCCTTCCCACCTCCCCTCCCCCTCCATCCCCCTCCCCCCCTACCCCTCTCCCTCAACCCTCCCCTCCCTGTCCCCCTCCCCTCCCCCCTCCCCTCCTCCCTCCACACCTCCCTCCTCCCTCCCTCCCCCTTCCCTCCCTCCCCTCCTCCCGGTTACAATGGAAACCCTACGAGGACGGGCCAAACGGGGAAAGAGGGGTACTGGAAAAGGGGAGGTCCCCCTCCCTCCCCCTTCCCCCCTCCCTCCCCCCTCCCTCCACCTCCCCCACTTCCCCCCTTCACCCCTCCCCTCCCCCCTCCCTCCCCCTCCCCTCATTCCCCCCCTCCCCTCCTCCATCCACACCTCCCTCCTCCCTCCCTCCCCCTTCCCTCCCTCCCCTCCTCCCGGTTACAATGGAAACCCTACGAGGACGGGCCAAACGGGGAAAGAGGGGTACTGGGAAAACGGATGGTCCCCCTCCCTCCCCCCTTCCCCCTCCCCCCTACCCCCTCCCCTCTCCCTCCCCCCTTCCCCCCCTTCCTCCCTCCCCCTCCCCTCCCTCCTCCCTCCCCCTCCACACATCCCTCCTCCCTTCCCTCCCCCCCACTCCCCTCCCGGTTACAATGGAAACGCTATGAGGACGGGCCCAACGGGGAAAGAGGGGTACTGGGAAAAGGGGAGGTCCCCCTCTCTCCCCCTCCCCTCCCCCCTCCCCTCCCCCCTCCCCTCCCCCTCCCCCCTCCCTCCCCACCTACCCCCTCCCTCCCCTCTCCCTACCCCCTCCCCCCCTCCCCCCTCCCCTCCCCCTCCCCCTCCCCTCCTCCCTCCACTCCTCCCTCCCTCCCTCCCCTCCTCCCGGTTACAATGGAAACGCTATGAGGACGGGCCCAACGGGGAAAGAGGGGTACTGGGAAAAGGGGAGGTCCCCCTCTCTCCCCCTCCCCTCCCCCCTCCCCTCCCCCCTCCCCTCCCCCTCCCCCCTCCCTCCCCACCTACCCCCTCCCTCCCCTCTCCCTACCCCCTCCCCCCCTCCCCCCTCCCCTCCCCCTCCCCCTCCCCTCCTCCCTCCACTCCTCCCTCCCTCCCTCCCCTCCTCCCGGTTACAATGGAAACCCTACGAGGACGGGCCCAACGGGGAAAGAGGGGTACTGGGAAAAGGGGAGGTCCCCCTCCCTCCCCCCCAACCCCCCTCCCTCCCCCTACCCCCCTCCCTCCCCCCCTACACCCCTCCCTCCCCTCTCCCTCCCCCCTCCTCTCCCCTTCCCCCTCCCTCCCCCTCCCCCCCTATCCCCCTCCCTCCCTTCTCCCTCCCCCCTTCCCCCCTCCCCCCCTTCCCTCCCCTCCCCCCCTCCACACCTCCCTCCTCCCTCCCTCCCTCCCCCTTCCCTACCCCCCACTCCCCTCCCGGTTACAATGGAAACCCTGCGAGGACGGGCCCAACGGGTACACTTGTGCTAGTCTATATACTATTAAAACTCACTTCTTGTTTATAAATATGTTTGTATCCTGGGTTTGTGTATATATCAGTGATTGCGGCAAAACTGTAAACCGTCGCGTCACGGTTTTTGCACCGCCTTGATCACCAACCTCCCGTCTGACCGGCGGCGATATTTTCATTTAATTTGGTCATATATTTTTTAAGTTACAGAGGTTTTAAAGCGCTGCCCCCCCTGATTTATCGAAGTTTTGACAGAAGGGGGGCGCTGCGGTGCGGATTAATCTTCATTGTGATGTCACAATGCCCCTGTGCCAAGCAGCTGCTATTGGGTGTCTGCTCTTTACAAATTTACATTTTTTAATTTTTAACCTTTTTTTTCCAAGGTCTTCAGCTTGTGACGTCACAATGCTTGTTCTACATTGTTGCGAAAAGCAAATGGTTGTTTTTTAAAGTTGTGTTTTTTATTGCAAGTCACTTAACATACACAGATCAACATGGGGCCCCTATGCTCGTGGGCCACCGGGGCAAGTGTTTCGAAAAAAGAAAGGGGAGGTCCCCCTTCCCCCCTCAACCCCTTCCTCCCCACTCCTTCCCACCTCCATCCCCACTCCTCCCCAACTCCCTCACCATCCCTCCCCACCTCCCTCACCCCTCGGGGACGGGCCCAACGGGGAAAGAGGGGTACTGGGAAAAGGGGAGGTCCCCCTCCCTCCCCACTTCCCCGTCCCTCCACCTCCCCCCCTTCCCCCTCCCCTCCCACCCCTTCCCCCCTCCCCCTCCCCCCCTCCATCACCCTCCCCCTCCTCCCTCACTCCCCCCTCCCTCCCCACCTCCCGGTTACAATGGAAACCCTACGAGGACGGGCCCAACGGGGAAAGAGGGGTACTGGGAAAAGGGGAGGTCCCCCTCCCTCCTCCCTTCCCCCTCCCTCCCCTCTCCCTCCACCTCCCCCTCTTCCCCCCTCCCCTTCCCCCTCCCCTCCCCCCTTCCCTCCCCTCATCCCTCCCACACCTCCCTCCTCCCTCCCTCCCCACCTCCCGGTTACAATGGAAACCCTACGAGGACGGGCCCAACGGGGAAATAGGGGTACTGGGAAAACGGGTGGTCCCCCTCCCACCCCTCCTTCCCCCCTCCCTCCCCCTCCCTCCACTCTCCCTCCCCCCTCCCCTCCCCCACTCCCTCCCCCACTCCCTCCCCCTCCCCTCCCTCCTCCCTTCCCTCTCCCCCACTCCCCTCCCGGTCACTTAACATACACAGATCAGCATGGGGCCCCTATGCTCGTAGGCCACCGGAGCAAGTGTTTCGAAAAAAGAAAGGGGAGGTCCCCCTTCCCCCCTCAACCCCTCCCTCCCCCCCTTCCCCCTTCCCTCCCCCCTCCCTCCAACTCACCCCTTCCCCTCCCCTCCCACCCCTTCCCCCCTCCCCTCCCACCCCTTCCCCCCTCCCCTCCCCCCCCTCCATCTCCCTCCCTCCCCGCCTCCCAGTTACAATGGAAACCCTACGGGGACGGGCCCAACGGGGAAAGAGGGGTACTGGGAAAAGGGGAGGTCCCCCTCCCTCCCCCTTCCCCCTCCCCCCTCCCTCACCCCTACCCCCCTCCCTCCCCTCTCCCTCCCCCCTTCCCCCCTCCCCCTCCCCCTCCCCCTCCTCCCTCCACACCTCCCTCCTCCCTCCCTCCCCACTTCTCCCCTCCCCCCTCCCTCCCACCTCCCACCACCTCCCTCCCTTCTCCCCTCCCCCCCTTCTCCCCTCCCCCCTTCTCCCCTCCCCCCCTTCCCTCCCCTCCTCCCTCCACACCTCCCTCCTCCCTCCCTCCCCGCCTCCCGGTTACAATGGAAACCCTGCGAGGACGGGCCCAATGGGGAAAGAGGGGTACTGGGAAAACGGGTGGTCCCCCTCCCTCCCCCCTTCCCCCTCCCTCCCCCTCACCCCTACCCCCTCCCTCCCTCCCGCCTTCCCCCCCTTCCCCCCTCCCACCTCCCCTCCCCCTACCTCCCCCTCCACACCTCCCTCCTCCCTTCCCTCCCCCCCACTCCCCTCCCGGTTACAATGGAAACGCTACGAGGACGGGCCCAACGGGGAAAGAGGGGTACTGGGAAAAGGGGAGGTCCCCCTCCCTCCCCCCTACCCCCCTCCCTCCCCTCTCCCTCCCCCTTCCCTCCCCTCCCCCTCCCTCCCCCTCCCCCCTCCCTCCCCCCCTATCCCCCTCCCTCCCTCTCCCCTTCCCCCTCCCTCCCCTCTCTCTCCCCCCTCCCCCCCTTCCCCCCTCCCCCCTTCCCCCTCCCCCCCTTCCCTCCCCCCCACTCCCCTCCCGGTTACAATGGAAACCCTACGAGGACGGGCCCAACGGGCACACTTGTGCTAGTATACTATTAAAACTCAGATCTTGTGTATATTTTTGGGAATGACCTTAACCGTACGTAACATCGATTGCGGAAAAAAGGCGAACCGTAGCGCCACGGTTTTCGCACCGCTTCAATCGCCAATCTCGCGTTCACTCGGCCGTGATATTTTCACTTAATTTGGTCGCGTATTTTTTAAGTTACAGAGGTTTTAAAGCGCTGCCCCCCCCCCCCTTTTTCAGGGGGGCGCTGCGGTGCGGATTTAGTCTTCAGCGTGTGATGTCACAATGCCCCCGTGAGATGAGCTCGAGCTGACCCCCCTTCCCCCCCCTTCAGCGTGTGATGTCACAATGGACAAGCAGCTGCTATTGGGTGTCTACTCTTTACAAATTTACATCTTTTTATTTTTAACCTTTTTTTTCAAGGTCTTCAGCTTGTGACGTCACAATGCTTGTGTGAGATGGGTTCAACATTGTTGCGAAAAGCAGCTTTTAAAGTTGTGTTTTTTATTGCAAGTCACTTAACATACACAGATCAGCATGGGGCCCCTATGCTCGTGGGCCACCGGGGCAAGTGTTTCGCCCTTCCCCCCTCAACCCCTTCCTCCCCACTCCATCCCCACTCCCTCCCCCCCTCCTCCCCAACTCCCTCCCCATCCCTCCCCACCTCCCTCACCCCTCGAGGACGGGCCCAACGGGGAAAGAGGGGTACTGGGAAAAGGGGAGGTCCCCCTCCCTCCTCCCTCCCCCCTCCATCCCCGCCTCCCGGTTACAATGGAAACCCTACGAGGACGGGCCCAACGGGGAAAGAGGGGTACTGGGAAAATGGGAGGTCCCCCTCCCTCCCCCTTCCCCCTTCCCTACCCCCTCCCTCCACCTCCCCCCCCTTCCCCCCTCCCCTCCCCCTTCCCTCCCCTCCTCCCTCCACACCTCCCTCCCTCCCCCCACCCTCCCCGCCTCCCGGTTACAATGGAAACCCTACAAGGATGGGCCCAACGGGGAAAGAGGGGTACTGGGAAAACGGGTGGTCCCCCTCCCTCCCCCCTCCCCCCCTATCCCCCTCCCTCCCCTCTCCCTTCCCCTCCCTCCCCTCTCTCTCCCCCCTCCCCCCTTCCCCCTCCCCCTTCCCCCCTCCCCCCCTTCCCTCCCCCCCACTCCCCTCCCGGTTACAATGGAAACCCTACGAGGACGGGCCCAACGGGCACACTTGTGCTAGTATACTATTAAACTCAGATCTTGTGTATATTTTTGGGAATGACCTTAACCGTACGTAACATCGATTGCGGAAAAAAGGCGAACCGTAGCGCCACGGTTTTCGCACCGCCTCAATCGCCAATCTCGCGTTCACTCGGCCGTGATATTTTCACTTAATTTGGTCGCGTATTTTTTAAGTTACAGAGGTTTTAAAGCGCTGCCCCCCCCCCCCCTTTTCAGGGGGGCGCTGCGGTGCGGATTTAGTCTTCAGCGTGTGATGTCACAATGCCCCCGTGAGATGAGCTCGAGCTGACCCCCCTTCCCCCCCCTTCAGCGTGTGATGTCACAATGGACAAGCAGCTGCTATTGGGTGTCTACTCTTTACAAATTTACATCTTTTTATTTTTAACCTTTTTTTTTCAAGGTCTTCAGCTTGTGACGTCACAATGCTTGTGTGAGATGGGTTCAACATTGTTGCGAAAAGCAGCTTTTAAAGTTGTGTTTTTTATTGCAAGTCACTTAACATACACAGATCAGCATGGGGCCCCTATGCTCGTGGGCCACCGGGGCAAGTGTTTCGCCCTTCCCCCCTCAACCCCTTCCTCCCCACTCCATCCCCACTCCCTCCCCCCCTCCTCCCCAACTCCCTCCCCATCCCTCCCCATCTCCCTCACCCCTCGAGGACGGGCCCAACGGGAAAGAGGGGTACTGGGAAAAGGGGAGGTCCCCCTCCCTCCTCCCTCCCCCCTCCATCCCCGCCTCCCGGTTACAATGGAAACCCTACGAGGACGGGCCCAACGGGGAAAGAGGGGTACTGGGAAAATGGGAGGTCCCCCTCCCTCCCCCTTCCCCCTTCCCTACCCCCTCCCTCCACCTCCCCCCCTTCCCCCCTCCCCTCCCCCTTCCCTCCCCTCCTCCCTCCACACCTCCCTCCCTCCCCCCACCCTCCCCGCCTCCCGGTTACAATGGAAACCCTACAAGGATGGGCCCAACGGGAAAGAGGGGTACTGGGAAAACGGGTGGTCCCCCTCCCTCCCCCCTTCCCCCTTTCCCCCCTCCCTACCCCCTCACCCCCTTCCCCCCTCTCCCCTTCCCCCTCCCCTCCCCCCTCCACACCTCCCTCCTCCCTTCCCTCCCCCCCACTCCCCTCCCGGTTACAATGGAAACCCTACGAGGACGGGCCCAACGGCGAAAGAGGGGTACTAGGAAAAGGGGAGGTCCCCCTCCCTCATCCCCTCCCCCCTCCCTCCCCCCTCCCTCCCCCCCTACCCTCTCCCTCCCCTCTCCCTCCCCCCTTCCCCCCCTCCCCTACCCCTCCCCCTCCCCTCTCCCCCCACACCTCCGTCCTCCCTCCCTCCCCCTTCCCTCCCTCCCCTCCTCCCGGTTACAATGTAAACCCTACGAGGACGGGCCCCAACGGAGAAAGAGGGGTACTGGGAAAAGGGGAGGTCCTCCTCCCTCCGCCCTCCCCCTCCCTCCCCCCTCCTTCCACCTCCCCCCTCTCCCTCCCCCGCTCCCCCCCTTCCCCCCCTCCCCTCCCCCCTTCCCTCCCTCCCTCCCCCTCCGCTCCTCCCTTCACACCTCCCTCCTCCCTCCCTCCCCCTTCCCTCCCTCCCCTCCTCCCGGTTACAATGGAAACCCTACGAGGACGTGCCCAACGGGGAAAGAGGGGTACTGGGAAAAGGGGAGATCCCCCTCCTCCCCCTTCCACCCTCCCTCCCTCCCCCCCTTCCCCCACCCCTCCCCCTCCCTCACCCCTCCCTCCACCTCCCCCTTCCCCCTTCCCCCCTCCCTCTCCCCTCCCCCCTCCCTCCCACTCCCCTCCTCCCTCCACACCTCCCTCCTCCCTCCCTCCCCCCTCCCTCCCTGCCTCACGGTTACAATGGAAACCCTACGTGGACGGGCCCAACGGGGAAAGGGGTGTGCTGGGGAAAGGGGGGGGGGAGAGTAAGAGTGTATCTGGGGGAGAGAGAATGGGGGGGTCAGAGAATGGGGACTGGGGAGGGGGACAACAGGGGGCTTGGTGGTTTGGGAAAGAAGAGTACTGGGAAAAGGGGAGGTCCCCCTCCCTCCCCACTCTCCTCCCTCCCTCATCCCTCCCTCCCTCCCGTCCCAGCAGCGCTGACCGCCGGGAGGTGTAGTCGCCGTCGCCTCTCCCGCTGTTTGATTTCATTTATAACAAAGACATTTATTTAAAATGAGGAATGTGATTTTCATTAAGTTTGATTTTATTTATTTAAAAAAAGCTGATGCTCTATAGATCAGTTTATTTCCTTTACAACAAAGAACGCTGTTTATTTTAAAGTAAAATAGACCCTCCCCCCCACCCCCCCTCCCTCCTCTCTCCCTCCCCATCCCCTCCCCCCCTTCCCCCTCCCCTCCCCCCTCCACTCCACCATCCCCTCCCCCCCTCCCTCCCCCTTCCCTCCCTCCCATCCTCCCGGTTACAATGGAAACCCTACGAGGACGGGCCCAACGGGCACACTTGTGCTAGTCTATCTATATACTATTAAAACTCAGATCTTGTAGGTTTGTATCAGGATTTGTGTATATATCAGTGATTCCGGCAAAACGGTAAACCGTGGCGCCACGGTTTTTGCAGCGCCTTGATCACCAACCTCCCGGCTGAGCGGCCGCGATATTTTCATTTAATTTGTTCGTATGTTTTTTAAGTTACAGAGGTTTTAAAGCGCTGCCCCCCCCCCCTTATTGAAGTTTCTATAGGGGGCGCTGCGGTGCGGATTTAGTCTTCAGCGTGTGATGTCACAATGGACAAGCAGCTGCTATTGGGTGTCTGCTCTTTACAAATTTACATCTTTTTATTTTAACCTTTTTTTTCAAGGTCTTCAGCTTGTGACGTCACAATGCTTGTGTGAGATGGTTGCAACATTGTTGCGAAAGGCAGCTGATTGTTTTTTAAAGTTGTGTTTTTTATTGCAAGTCATTTAACATACACAGATCAGCATGGGGCCCCTATGCTCGTGGGCCACCGGGGCAAGTGTTTCGAAAAAAGAAAGGAGAGGTCCCCCTTCCCCCCTCAACCCCTCCCTCCCCCCTTCCCCCCTCCCCTCCCCCTCCCTCCCCCCTCCCTCCAACTCCCCCCTTCCCCCCTACCCTCCCACCCCTTCCCCCCTCCCCTCCCACCCCTTCCCCCCTCCCCTCCCCCCCTCCATCCCCCTCCCCTCCTCCCTCCCTCCCCCCTCCCTCCCCGCCTCCCAGTTACAATGGAAACCCTACGGGGACGGCCCAACGGGGAAAGAGGGGTACTGGGAAAAGGGGAGGTCCCCCTCCCTCCCCCTTCCCCTCCCCCCTCCCTCCCCCCTACCCCCCTCCCTCCCCTCTCCCTCCCACTTCCCCCTCCCCCCTCCCCTCCCCCTCCCCCTCCCCTCCCCACACTCCCTCCTCCCTCCCTCCCCCTTCCCTCCCTCCCCTCCTCCCGGTTACAATGGAAACCTTACGAGGACGGGCCCAACGGGGAAAGAGGGGTACTGGGAAAAGTGGAGGTCCCCCTCCCTCCCCCCTTCCCCCCTGGTCGCATGTTTTGTAAGTTACAGAGGTTTTAAAGCGCTGCCCCCCCCTGATTTATCGAAGGTTTTACAGAAGGGGGGCGCTGCGGTGCGGATTAATCTTCATTGTGATGTCACAATGCCCCTGTGAGATGAACTCGAGCTGACCCCCCCCCCCACAGTATTCAGCGTGTGACGTCACAATGGACAAGCAGCTGCTATTGGGTGTCTACTCTTTACAGAAGTTTTAAATTTACATTTTTTTATTTCTAACCTTTTTTTTCAAGGTCTTCAGCTTGTGTGAGATGGGTGCTATATTGTTGCGAAGAGCATTTACAGAGGTTTTAAATTTACATTTTTTTATTTCTAACCTTTTTTTTCCAGGTCTTCAGCTTGTGTGAGATGGGTGCTACATTGTTGCGAAGAGCACTTATATATCGCCGTGAGAAGCACTTACTAACCGCGAATGTTTCAAAAAAAGCACTAATTGTTTTAAAGTAGTGTTTTTTGTTATTGCAAGTCACTTAACATACACAGATCAGCATGGGGCCCCTATGCTCGTGGGCCACCGGGGCAAGCCTTGCGAAAACAGCACTTGGAGTGTGTCTGGGGGAGAGAGAGAATGGGGGGGGTCTGAGAATGGAGAATGGGGAGGGGGCAACAGGGGTCGTTGCGGAGGGGGCTTGGTGGTGGGGAAAGAGGGGTACTGGGAAAAGGGGAGGTCCCCCTTCCCCCCTCAACCCCTTCCTCCCCCCTCCTTCCCACCTCCATCCCCACTCCCTCCCCCCCTCCTCACCAACTCCCTCACCCCTCACTCCCCACCTCACTCACCCCTCCCCCCCTAACTCCATCCCCTCCCTTCTTCCCTCCATCCCTCTCTCCACCCTTCCATCCCTCTCCCCCCTACCCCCTCCTTCCACCCTTCCCTCCCTCCCCTCCTCCCGGTTACAATGGGAACCCTACGAGGACGGGCCCAACGGGGAAAGAGGGGTACTGGGAAAAGGGGAGGTTCCCACTCCCTACCCCTTCCCCTCCCCTCCCCCCTCCCTCCCCCTCCCCCCCTACCCCTCTCCCTCCCCCTCCCCCCTTCCCCCCTCCCCTCCCCCCCCTCCCTCCCCCTCCCCTCCTCCCTCCACACCTCCCTCCACCCTCCCTCCCCTCCTCCCGGTTACAATGGAAACCTCTACGAGGACGGGCCCAACGGGGAAAGAGGGGTACTGGGAAAAGGGGAGGTCCCCCTCCCTTCCCCCTTCCCCCTCCCCTCCCCCCTCCCTCCCCCTCCCCCCCTACACCCCTCCCCTTCCTCTCCCTCCCCCCCATTCCCCTCCCCCCTCCCCCCTCCCTCCCCTCCTCCCTCCACATCTCCCTCCTCCCTCCCTCCCCCTTTCCTCCCTCCCCTCCTCCAGGTTACAATGGAAACCCTACGAGGACGGGCCCAACGGGGAAAGACGGGTACTGGGAAAAGGGGCCCTCCCCTTCCCCGTTCCTCCCCCTCCCTCCCCCTCCCCCCCTCCCCCCCTCCCTCCCCCTCTCCCTCCCCCCTCCTTCCCCATCCCCTTTCAGGGGGGCGCTGCGGTGCGGATTTAGTCTTCAGCGTGTGATGTCACAATGCCCCTGTGAGATGAGCTCGAGCTGACCCCCTCCCCCCCCCGCGGTATTCAGCGTATGACGTCACAATGGACAAGCAGCTGCTATTGGGTGTTAACTCTTTACAGAGGTTTTAAATTTACATTTTTTTATTTCTGAACTTTTTTTTCAAGGTCTTCAGCTTGTGACGTCACAATGCTTGTGTTAGATGGGTGCTACATTGTTTCGAAAAGCTGACCGCGAATGTTTCAAAACAAGCACTTAAAAAGCACTTATCTTTTTTTTTAATTGCAAGTCACTTAACATACATAGATCAGCATTGGGCCCCTATGTTCGTGGGCCACCGGGACAAGTGTTGTGAAAAAAGCACTGAGTGTGTGTCTGGGGGAGAGAGAGAATGGTGGGGGTCTGAGAATGGGGACTGGGGAGGGGGACAACAGGGGTCGTTGCGGAGGGGGCTTGGTGGTGGGGGAAAGAGGGGTACTGGGAAAAGGGAGGTCCCCCTTCCCCCCTCAACCCCTTCATCCCCCCTCCTTCCCACCTCCATCCCCACTCCCTCCTCCCCCTCCCTCCCCAACTCCCTCCCCCTCCCTCCCCACCTCCCTCACCCCTCCCCCCCTAACTCCCCCCCTCCCTTCTTCCCTCCATCCCTCCCTCCCCCAATCCCTCCCCCCCTCCCTCCACCCTTCCATCCCTCTCCCCCTCCCCCTCCTTCCACCCTCCCTCCCCCCTCCCGGTTACAATGGAAATCCTACGGGACGGGCCCAACGGGGAAAGAGGGGTACTGGGAAAAGGGGAGGTCCCCATTCCCCTCCCTCCCCTCTCCCTCCCCCCTCCCCCCTTCCCCCCACCACTCCCCCCTCTCCTCCCCCCTCCCTCCCCCCCCCCTCCTCCCTCCACACCTCCCTCCTCCCTCCCCCTTCCCTCCCTCCCCTCCTCCCGGTTACAATGGAAACCCTACGAGGACGGGCCCAACGGGAAAGAGGGGTACTGGGAAAAGGGGAGGTCCCCCTCCCTCACCTTCCCCCCTCCCCTCCCCCCATCCCTCCACCTCCACCCCTACCCCTCTCCCTCCCCCCCTTCCCCCCTCCCCTCCCCCT
This sequence comes from Rhinoraja longicauda, assembly GCF_053455715.1. NCBI lineage: Eukaryota > Metazoa > Chordata > Chondrichthyes > Rajiformes > Arhynchobatidae > Rhinoraja > Rhinoraja longicauda. The sequence continues at coordinate 14,559 of NW_027603383.1, forward strand.
CCCTCCCCCTCCCCTCCTCCCTCCACACATCCCTCCTCCCTCCCTCCCCCTTCCCTCCATCCCCTCCTCCCGGTTACAATTGGAACCCTACGAGGACGGCCCAACGGGGAAAGAGGGGTACTGGGAAAAGGGGAGGTCCCCCTCCCTCCCCTCTCCCTCCCCCCTTCCCCCTCCCTCCCCCTCCCCTCCCCTCCTCTCTCTCTCCCCCTTCCCTCCCCCCCACTCCCCGCCCGGTTACAATGGAAACCCTACGAGGACGGGCCCAACGGGCACACTTGTGCTAGTATACTATTAAAACTCAGATCTCGTGAAATATATGTTATGTATGTATCTGTGATTTCGCTGATTTCGGCAAAACGGTGAACCGTAGCACCACCTTAATCACCACGCGGACAGCTGCTGGAAAATGATATTTTTATTTAATTTGGTCGTATATTTTTTAAGGTTCTATAGGAGGCTCTGCGGTGCGGATTTAGTCTTGAGCGTGTGACGTCACAATGGACAAGCAGCTGCTATTGGGTGTCTACTCTTTACAGAGGTTTTAAATTTACATTTTTTTATTTCTGACCTTTTTTTTCAAGGTCTTCAGCTTGTGACGTCACAATGCTTGTGTGAGATGGTGCTTCATTGTATGCGAAAAGCACTTACAGATCGCCGTGATAAGAACTAAGTAACCGCGAATGTTGTAAAAAAAAGCACTAATTGTTTTAAAGTAGTGTTTTTTGTTATTGCAAGTCACTTAACATACACAGATCAGCATGGGGCCTCTATGCTCGTGGGCCACCGGGGCAAGTGTTGCGAAAAAAGTACTGAGAGTGTGTCTCGGGGAAAGAGAGAATGGGGGGGGTCTGAGAATGGGGACTGGGGAGGGGGACAACAGGGGTCGTTGCGGAGGGGGCTTGGTGGTGGGGGAAAGAGGGAACGGAATAGGGGAGGTCCCCCTTCCCCCTCAACCCCTTCCTCCCCCCTCCTTCCAAACTTCAATCCCCAAAACCTTCCCCTCTACCCCCTCCCTCCCCTCTCCCTCCCACCTCCCCCCTTCCCCCCTCCCCTCCCCCCTCCCCTCCCCCTCCCTCCCCCTCCCCTCCCCCGCCCCTCCTCCCTCCACACCTCCCTCCTCCCTCCCTCCACCTTCCCTTCCTTCCCTCCTCCCGGTTACAATGGAAACCCTACGAGGACGGGCCCGACGGGGAAAGAGGGGTACTGGGAAAAGGGGAGGTCCCCCTCCCTCTCCCCTACCTCCCTCCCCTCCTCCATCCCTTCCCCTCCCCCCCACCCCTCTCCCTCACCACCCCCCTCCCTCCACTCTCCATCCCGCTTTCCACCCTCCATTCCCCCTTCCCCTCCCCCACTCCCTCCCCCTCCCCTCCTCCCTCCCCCTCCCCTTGTCCCTCCACACCTCCCTCCTCCCTCCCTCCCCCTTCCCTCACTCCCCTCCTCCC
>NW_027603384.1:0-16000 GCF_053455715.1 Rhinoraja longicauda
ATGGCTGATTTATTTCTCCCTCCTAACCCCATTCTCCTGCCTTCTCCCCATAACCCCTGACACCCGTACTAATCAAGAATCTATCTATCCCTGCCTTAAATATATCCATTGACGTGGCCTCCAATGCCTTCTGTGGAAAAGAATTCCACAGATTCACCACCCTCTAACGAAAGAAATTCCTCCTCATCTCCTTCTTAAAGGAACGTCCTTTAATTCTGAGACTATGACCTCTGGTCCTAGACTCTACCACTAGTGGAAACATCCTCTCCACATCCACTCGATCCGAGCCTTATTCGGTACCTTTCAATGAGGTTCCCTGCTTATTCTTCAAAACTCCTGCAAGTGCAGGCCCAGTGCTGTAAAACGTTCATCATATGTTAACCTACTCATTCCTGGGATCATTCTTGTAAACCTCCTCTGGACCCTCTCCAGAGCCAGTACATCCTTCCTCAGATATGGTGCCCAAAATTGCTCACAATACTCCAAACACGGCCTGACATCTCTGTTTTTGCATTCTTGCCTTCTTGAAATAAATGCTAGCATTGTGTTTGCCTTCTTAATACCGATTCAACTTGCAGATGAACTCAGACTATAGTTCCCAGTGATTTATAGTCCCTTGGGGTGAGGGAAAGGGAATAGAAAATAATTAAACAAGTTGTGTGCACATTTTGGGCGGCACGGTAGCGCAGCGGTAGAGTTGCTGCTTTACAGCGAATGCAGCGCCGGAGACTCAGGTTCGATCCTGACTACGGGTGCTGCACTGTAAGGAGTTTGTACGTTCTCCCTGTGACCTGCGTGGGTTTTCTCCGAGATCTTCGGTTTCCTCCCACACTCCAAAGACGTACAGGTATGTAGGTTAATTGGCTGGGTAAATGTAAAAATTGTCCCTAGTGGGTGTAGGATAGTGTTAATGTACGGGTATCGCTGGGCGGCACGGACTTGGTGGGCCGAAAAGGCCTGTTTCCGGCTGTATATATATGATATGATATGATATGATATGATATGATATGATTTTGAACCAGGCCTCATTGTCTGACCACAACTGAATCCTTAAAGTATTCACTGGATTGGTAAATTTACAAATTAGTCACAGAGGCAGCTTCAGGTGAGACATAGGTTCACTTGTCACTCCTCCAACCTCATCTACTGCATCTGCTGTTCCAGGTGTGGACTCCTATATATCGGCAACACCATGCGCTGGCTCAACGATCATTTCACTGAACACTTCCGCTCAGTCCGCCGAAGGCTACATGATCTCCCGGTTACTAAACACCTTAACCCCCCTCCCATTCCCATACAGACCTTTCTGTCCTGGACCTCCTCCACTGTCAGATTGAGGCCCAATGCAAGTTGGAGGAACAGCACCTCATATTTCGCATGGGCAGCTTACAACCCAACAGTATGAACATCGACTTCTCCAACTTCAAGTAACCCTTGCTTTCCCTCACTCTCTATTTTCCCCATCCTAGTTCTCCAATCAGTCTGACTGCCCCTTGATTAAATTTTTATCTTTGTCTGCTTCGTTGTCATTTTCCCCAAGCTAACAAAGATCTATTCTACATTTTCCTTGACATTTGTCCTCTTTGATATCTCGTTTTCACACCTTACCCTTCTTTATCTCTGCCACTCCCTCTCCCCTGAGTCTCAGTCTGAAGAATGGTCTCGACCCGAAACGTCACCCATTCCTATCCAGAGGGGCATCCTGTCCCGCTGAGTGACGCCAGCATTTTGTGTCTATCCAGTGATGCATAGCTTTGAGAACTGTACAACTGAAGGCACCTTTTCCACCCAACCATGCTACACTAAGTTACCCGTACAACAGTATACACAAATTCTTGCAAATTACCAGCTGGGGAAAACAAAAATGTTTGTTTGATCTCCAACTAGAAAATTAATAAAAGAAAGCAAGCAGAATGAGATTAAACCAGCAAAAAAACAGATTTTACATGTACACAAGAGTCTCTTAAAAGAGATCAAAAGAAATTTATGGGGAATAACAGATTTTAAACACATATCTTGTGTCTTTCTTCGTGATGCAAAACATTAAAAGCAAAATAGTTAGCGAAAGAAAATGAGAAACTTAACACAAGAAATAATATAAAAGTGACAAATTAATGGAACTAAGGTCTGCCAAAGTTGCAATGCAACTCCCTAAGACAATGGTGACTGAAGTGTTGGGTGCATTTAATCATCTTTCAAAATTCTCTGGGTTCTGGAATTATTCCAAGAGATTAGAAAACTGCATTATAACAACGTTATTTTTTTTTTAAACAGACTTCAGTTGATGGAAAAATTACAGAATTGAGTGCACAACAGAAAAGCATAAAAATGATTTAATAGAGTCAATATATTTTTAAGAATGAGAAATAATGTTTAACATAGTTTTAGAAATGTTTTATATGAAGAAAAAAGGAAAACTAATGAAAGTAGTGTAGTGTATTGGAATTTCCAGATGGAATTTCCAGAGGCATTTGATAAGTAACCACATGGTAGATACTTGCATAAGGACTTTGAATGTGAGGGTGCTACATATATTAGCTTGAATAGGGGATTGGGAACAAAGAAAAGTATAGGGATGTATAAGAAAATAACTGCAGATGCTGGTACAAATCGATTTATCCACAAAATGCTGGAGTAACTCAGCAGGTCAGGCAGCATCTCGGGAGAGAAGGAATGGGTGACGTTTCGGGTCGAGACCCTTCTTCAGACTGAAGTATAGGGATGAATGGGTTATTTTCAAGTAGGTGAGCTGTAATCAGTGTGATGCCTCAGGGAACAGTTCTTCACCTACTTTATTTATGCTTTAGATGGAGAGACTGTTGAAATATGCTGACAATACAGATAGATTTACTAAAAATGAAGATTAGCAAAGTTTAGTTTAGTTTATTGTCACGTATTGTACAGTGAAAAACTTTTGTTGCGTGCTATCCAGTCAACAGAATGACAATATATGCCAATCGTGCCAGTTACAGTGTATAGTTACATGACACGGTAGCGCAGCGGTAGAGTTGCTGCTTTACAGCGAATGCAGCGCCGGAGACTCAGGTTCGATCCTGACTACGGGTGCTGCACTGTAAGGAGTTTGTACGTTCTCCCCGTGACCTGCGTGGGTTTTCTCCGAGATCTTCGGTTTCCTCCCACACTCCAAAGACGTACAGGTATGTAGGTTAATTGGCTGGGTAAATGTAAAAATTGTCCCTAGTGGGTGTAGGATAGTGTTAGTGTACGGGGATCACTGGGCGGCACGGACTTGGTGGGCCGAAAAGGCCTGTTTCCGGCTGTATATATATGATATGATATGATATGATATGACAAGGGAATAACACCTAGTGTAAGGTAAAGCCAGCAAAGTCCGATGAAGGATAGTCCCAATGAGGCAGGTAGTAGTTCGGCACTGCTCTCTGGCTGTGGCAGGAAGATTCAATTGCCTGATAACAGCTGGGAAGAAACTGTCCCCTGAATCTGGAGGTGTGCATTTTTACAGGGATGCAGACACGTTAAATGACTGAAGCAAACTATGGCTGACGGGTATAATATCAAGGATTTTTTTTTTTTAGTTTTGTTTAGCGATACAGCGTGGAAACAGGCCCTTTGGCTCACAGAGTCCACGCCAACCAGCGATCACATGCACACTAGTTATATCCTACACACACTGGAAACAAGTTACAGAAGCCAATTAACCTACAAATTCGCACGTCTTTGGGATATAGGTGGAAACTGGAGCACCCAAGTGAGAAATTACAAACTCCACATGGACAGCACCCGTAGTCAGGATCAAACCTGGTTCTCTGGTACTCTAAGGCAGCAACTCCACTGTGCCGCCCCAGAGTTTACTGCTTTTCCTAACAAAGTGAATAAACCCAATTTAGTATTAACCTAATGGCGCAAAAGTGATGATTAATGGCATTGAGAGAAATAATCATGAGATAAACCAAAAGGGCAAACTGAATTTTGCCTTTTATTGCAATGTCTTACACAAGGCTTTGGTGAAAATACTACACGATACACTGTACTGTTTTCGTTGCCTAATTTAAAAGATATACTTACCTTGAGGCAGTGTTACAAAGGATTACTAGTCTGTTTTCTGGATCAAGGCTTGGCCGGCAAGGAATGACTGGGGTGAGAATGTTTTTGAAAATAATATGGGATGATCATATTGAAACGTCCAAGAAGCTGCAGGAGCTCGATTTCTGAGATGTTGCGAGGTTATTCTGCTGGGAAAAGAAATCTAGAACTAAGGAAGTGTCTTCAGATAAAGACCGAGATAAGGGAATCTTTCTGTAAAATATTATTAATCTTCAGAATTTTCACCCTCAACAGTGCATTTACTACCTCAACAGTGGATGCCATTAAGTATATTCAAGATCGAGAAAGATAATTTTGGGTATGCAAGTGAATCAAAGATTATGGGAAATAGGCAGAAAAAGCAAGTCAAGGCAGAACATCAGATCAGCCACGATCTTATTCAAAGGCACCACAGGCATGGCGAGTTGTATGAGCTACACACCATCCAATGTCCTTAGCCAAATACAATACAGCAAATGTAAAGATTTAAGTTCGTAAGTTCACAAGTGATAGGAGCAGAATTAGGCCATTCGGCCCATCAAGTCTACTCTGTCATTCAATCATGGCTGATAGACAATAGACAATAGGTGCAGGAGGAGGCCATTCAGCCCTTCGAGCCAGCACCGCCATTCAATGTGATCATGGCTGATCATTCTCAATCAGTACCCCGTTCCTGCCTTCTCCCCATACCCCCTGACTCCGCTATCCTTAAGGCCTATCATTTCACTCTATCTTTCACTCTCAACCCCATTCTCCCCATAACTCCCGACACCCGTACTAATCAAAAGATCAGACATGTTCTGGCTAATGTGTGATTTTGGCATTTATGTTCTTCTTCCCATCCTGTTACCATCCACAGCTGAAATAGCAGCTATCGGTTTAAGTCCTACTTGGAACTCGAGCACTGCTGTATTTTTAAGGTACAACAATTTCAGGTCATCATCTCAGAAAAGACTGAAATAGGGTATGGATGAGTTGGACTGAGGGATGTATCTATTCCCCTCATGATCTTGTACACTTCTATAAGATCACCCCTCAGACTCCTGCTAAGAAATAAAGTCCTAGTCTGTACAACACCACGACTATGTTCAGCTCAACAATATTGCTTCAGATCAATCAATAGGGCAAAACCCCGAGAGGTGCCTGGAATAAATGATGCAGTTTATACCACTGGACAATAGACAATAGACAATAGACAATAGACAATAGGTGCAGGAGTAGGCCATTCAGCCCTTCGAGCCAGCACCGCCATTCAATGCGATCATGGCTGATCACTCTCAATCAGTACCCCGTTCCTGCCTTCTCCCCATACCCCCTCACTCCGCTATCCTTAAGAGCTCTATCCAGCTCTCTCTTGAAAGCATCCAACGAACTGGCCTCCACTGCCTTCTGAGGCAGAGAATTCCACACCTTCACCACCCTCTGACTGAAAAAGTTCTTCCTCATCTCCGTTCTAAATGGCCTACCCCTTATTCTTAAACTGTGGCCCCTTGTTCTGGACTCCCCCAACATTGGGAACATGTTATCTGCCTCTAATGTGTCCAATCCCCTAATTATCTTATATGTTTCAATAAGATCCCCCCTCATCCTTCTAAAGCCCAAACGTTAATGGACATAGTTCATTAACTCATATTTCTTACTGATGCAGAGAGAGAAAGAAAACAAAGCAACAACGTAGTTCTAATCTGTGCCCAGCTAATACTCATTATACAAGATGTGTTGGAAAGAACTGCAGATGCTGGTTTAAATCGAAGATAGACACAAAGTGCTGGAGTAACTCAGCGGGACAGGCAGCATCTCTGGAGAGAAAGAATGGGTGACGTTTCGGGAAGGGTCTCGACCCAAAACGTCACCCATTCCTTCTCTCCAGAGATGCTGCCTGTCCCACTGAGTCACTCCATAATTTTGTCTCTATACTCAGCATACAATCTTAGACTTTATATGGGAAATTTGTATCCTGCTTGTGTATGCAAGGCCAGTGCTTCTTTTGTACACAAAAAGGAGGGAATGTGCATAATTAATAAACAAGTGGCCACAAAACAAAACAATGAAGTTAAAAAAAAAATTATTAAGGTGTTGGTATGCCAGGGTCATAGAAACAAAACGGCTTACCAGAAAAAGTGCAGGAGGAAGTTTGTTCGAATTTTTATCTGGAGTCAACTTAAATAACATTTCCCTCAACCTGCACTGGAGTTAGTATTCAAGACCGACAAAGGGTACTCAAGCACACAATTTAGTTTAGAGATACAGCACGGAAACAGGCCCTTCGGCCCACCGAGTCCGGACCAACCAGCGATCCCTGCACATTAACACTACCCTACACACACTGACTAGGGCCATTGTTACATTTATACATTTACACCAAGCCAATTAACCCACAAACCTGTACGCCTAAGAAACCGAAGATCTCAGAGAAAACCCACGCAGGTCACGGGGAGAACGCACAAACTCCGTACAGACAGCACCCGTAGTCAGGATCGAACCCGGGTCTCTGGCGTTGTAAGGCAGTAGCTTCTACTGACACGCCATCAATACGGTTCATATTCTGAACCAATGTACATGAGTATTAAGTTTCAAATATTTTCTAGAGATTTTCTCACGGTTTAACTTTTGAAACCACGTTTATTTTTGTATGAAGCTTATTGAGGAACATGGCGGGTATCTTCCTCATAAATCTACCTTTGCCTGTACATATTAATGGTCCGCTCATTACTAATAGCCATTCATCTCCATCCAGTTTCTTGCTCTCGTCAGATCCTTTAAAACTTTTATAGCCTGGTCACATTTTGATAAGTGAAAAATTATTGTAGTCGCCATATACAGACAAGTAACAACTGAACTAATTAACACCGAATTACAATAAAGCAGTTTTATGTACGAGACTGCTAGTGCATTACAACATAATTGACAGGAATATCCAATTAAGATAATGGATTCAGGCACTACAGATGCTGTTCATTGGAGAATGTGTGATAATACCAAGAGCTCACATTCAAGCTGTCAACAATGAAAGCTTGACAACAACTCCAATATAGGCTTACAGTATAAAATATTAGCACTCTAGAAAGCTAAATTAAAATTAAAATACAAGTCATGCAGGGAGGTCAAAACACTTGCGACAAAAACTCTGAGAATGCATGATCCAAGTATTTAGAAATGCTGACAGATTGGCATCTGCTCACTGGGTGCTGTTTCCAGCACTGCCTGCAACATATTGGGAAGCCTTCTTCTCATGATTCCTCTAAGTTACCTGGTTGATTCATGCACTTCCTTGAAATTCACCTGCTTCTGTCTTCTACCTTCCCTTGAAACATGCTAGGGTTTTGCACCCTTGAAACCTGGTAGGGTTTTGCACCCTTGAAACATGGTAGGGTTTTGCACCCTTGAAACATGGTAGGGTTTTGCACCCTTGAAACATGGTAGGGTTTTGCACCCTTGAAACATGCTAGGGTTTTGCACCCTTGAAACATGGTAGGGGTTTGCACCCTTGAAACCTGGTAGGGTCACTGGATAATTCATTGTTTCATGGTGTACCCTCACAATTTAAAAAAAAATGTGTTGGTATTTTCATGGTCATTTTACCCTAGCTTAGTTTAGCCATGGCTGAAATAATCTGATACCCCCCCCCCCCCCCCCCACCACCACCACCTCACACTCACACATATTCAAGTTAGCTTGTGCTTCAAGAATTGCTCATTGAGAAGATTGTCCATGTTGAAGTCGGAAGAAATCAGCTTTTCTTGTGGCGTGAGAGAAATTGTTTCTCCTTAATTCATCCCTTGCCCCAGTTTACTTGCCAATGGAACAAAAATATGGCAAAAAAAAACAGCTTAGATGAATAGAGACTCTAAATGGTTCAATGGTACTTGGTTGTCGTGAAGTACAGTGGAATTCTTTTTGGCATACAGTTTAGTCGAAGTATTTTGATACATAAGCACATCTTCGATTCGGGACAAGTGTATGGCAATAGTACACTGAGGCAATATACAAGAGATGCCAGGTTTGGCACCATTTTCAAGTGCATGTTGTGAAAGTGCAGAGTCTTAACCTAGCCATAAAGGCCCCTTGTCCTGGCAGCATTGCAGGGTTGATCTAGCCAAGAGTAGCCATTGGTGTCTCTACCGCTGCTCTGTGCCACTGCAGGTCATACCGTGCACTCCGTCTCTTGGAGCGGCCCTGATCCAGCTGAGCCCCAGGCTGCTGCGGGGCCTCCAGCGGCCCACTCCACCATCGAGATGCACTGCACTGCCTCACGCACACTCGGCCTCCTGGAGCGGCACTCAATCCAGCCAAGTCCCAGCTGCCGTGGGGCCTCCAGCGGCCCACTTCACCGTTGAGATGCACTGCGCTGCCTCCCACAGCCGGTCCACCTACAGGCCCTTTGTCACTTGTTGTCCGCCGCCATCTCAAATCTTTTCACCCTCCTCTCCGGCCCTCAGGGACGAACAGGCAAGGCTTGGCGGCTTGACTCTTAGGGCGGGCAAGCCAGGCCTGCTGCAAAGGCAATATTGGGCCAAAACATTAAAAAAATAAAAGTTGTGTTTTTAAAAAGGAAAAGAATAAAGATATTTTACGACTTGACCTGCACATCTCCTTTAAAATGTCCCTGCCTTACCATGAAGTTATGCCCTTTAGTATTTGGCCTTTCCATCCTGGGTAAAATGTCCTGATTACCTACCCTATGCATGCTTCTCATAATCGTTAACACTCCCATTCGGTCTCCCCTCAACCTGCACACAAACAGTAGAATGGCCACACATTACTCCAAAACCAAAGAACAAGATTTATTCTAATGCACTGATTTTCAATTATGTTCTATTTTTGTCAACAAATTTTTGATATAAACCATTTTATATTGAATTGGGCTTCAGTGGTTGCTGCCTCAGCAATATTCTTACTTGTCTGAATGTCTCTCTGAGCACTTTGGCAAAGAATACCAGGGCCTTTGCATTAAGCACCAGGAACTTTCCTCCCAGGTCTTACATTTTTCAAGACAATCCCACACATTTACTTCTACAAAATGACAATCTCATAAATAAAAGATCAGCAAATTCAGCAAACTGACATAGCTTTTATTTTCTCTTCTCGTCTAAAGTCATGTGGGTCAACGTTTCAAAGCATCCTAACAGAATCAATTTCACTTTAAACTGTTTAAACAAAGCCATACCTGCAAAAAATCAACTGAAAGCAATGTCCAAGGTAATACTTCAAAACAAATAGATGTCAGCCTTCAGAAGCTTCTTGCACAGATAGTCAAGGTTACGATGCCAACATTGGCTGACCAGCAGCATTCCTGTCAGTTTTAAATTCATGGTTTCAAGCTTCACACCCGAGATTTGAACAGATAATCTGGACTGACAGCATGATACATTGTCAAAGAAAAGAAAGATGTACCCAGAAACAAGATTTGAATCTGAGCCATCACCAGGCATCTCCCACTGCACCCTTTAGCAGGTTAAAAGAGGTATTGACAAACAGGGCATGATAATGCCCACTCCCATTTTATTTTTAAACAAAAAGATTGTTCAAGAGATTTGCAAATAAGTCAAAATCTCAAAATCTGTTGCAGTCTATTACGTCTGAAGAAGGGTCTTGACCTGAAACGTCACCCATTCTTTCTCTCCAGAAATGTTGCCTGTCCCGCTGAGTTACTCCTGCTTTTTGTGTCTATCTACAGTCCATTACAATCTATAACATTTATAACAATCAAAAAATAGTCAGGGGTCTAGATGTATCCATGCACATGATAAGTCTTTTAATCACTATTGTGAATATTCTTTGAAATTCGCCAATTCTGATTACTTAAGTGAGAACAACCATGGTAGGTGTTGTTTCTAATTGTAAATCTTATCAAAAATTTGATACATTACTCTTTTAATCAAATTTGTATTCAGTACTTTTAAATCGCTTTCCCAGGGCATTGTTAGCAAAGTCACAATTACACAGGTTTCATAGCCTTTCAAAGGACAGTCAAGAGTAAACCACATTACAGTCTTTGCATTAAGGCAGCCAATTAGACTCATGTACAGCATGATTTGACTGGATAGCACACAAAGTTTTTCTACGATCTCAATACATGTGACAACGAACAAACTAATACCAATCTTCTAATTATTAAGCAATAAACTGCAGAGGATGGAAATCAAACTAAAGCAGGAAATTCTAGAAATATTCAACACAACCAGCAGAAACTGTGGAGATGGAAAGACTGTGGAATGATGGAACTGTGGAGATGGTGTTTCTGGCATCAGAAGCCATCAATTTTATTCAAATGTCATGAGTCTGAAACATTAACTTTTGTTCCCTCACCATGGATGCTACCTGGCATACTGAGCAATTCCAGCGTTCCCTCCTTTTAATCTCCAAATCATGTCAATCCACAGGATCGCTAGTTCACAACCAATATAATATTGTGCAGAATTTAAAGTGCTTGTACTACACAAGGTCAGTTCATGTTGCCATTCATTGAAAAATGACAGGACAGGGTAAAGCTAGTATTGTGACAAAAATGTCCCACGTTTAGTTAGAGGGTGCTGAATCCGTGGAATTCTTTGCCACAGAAGACTGTGGAGGGCCAGTCAGTGGATATTTTTAAGGCAGAGATGGATAGCTTCTTGATTAGTACGGGTGTCAGAGGTTATGAGGAGAAGGCAGGAGAATGGGGTTAGGAGGGAGAGATAGATCAGCCATAGTTGAATGGCGGAGCAGACGTGATGGGCCGAATGGCCTAATTCCACTCTTATTCTTTATGACCTTATAAGTACTGCGAATCAATTATCAAACAAAATAATTACTACTGAACTAATGTGTCAACATTTGAGCAGGAAATGAAAAATTGATGAGTGCAAACATCTTAAATAAATCGAAAGGCAGAGGGATTTAATAGGGGATTGGCAGGTGAAACCATGCCTTCAAATGGCGTAGTGATTAAATTTGGGGTTAAGAATAAAAGCTATCATTTTAGAGATCAGAGGATCATGCTTGACTAATCAGGTTCACTTCATTCCAAAGAGGAAGAAAGATTCTAAGGGGAGTAGGAGGCAACCGTGGCTGACAAGGGAAGTTAGGGATGGAATAAAACTAAAAGAAAAGATGTATAACACAGCAAAGAGTAGCCGGAAGCCAGAGGATTGGGAAACTTTCATAGGACAACAGAAGGTAACAAAACGGGCAATACGGGCTGAAAAAAATGAAGTACGAGGGGAAGCTGGCCAAGAATATAAAGAAGGACAGTAAAAGCTTGTTTAGATATGTTAAGAGAAAAAGAGTAGCTAAGTCAAATGTGGTCCCTTGAAGGCAGACACAGGTGAAATTATTATGGGTAACAAGGAAATGGCAGAAGAGTTGAAGAGGTACTTCGGATCTGTCTTCACTATGGAAGACGCAAACAATCTCCCAGATGTATTGGAGGACAGAGGATCTAGGGGGGTAGAGGAACTGAAAGAAATGTACATTAGGCGAGAAATAGTAATGGACCTGAGCTGTAGGGAAAATGTTGGCAGTCACTTAATTCCTTGGAGCGCAGGATGTTTTGAGGTGATCTTTTAGAGATATATAAAATTAAGATGGGAATAGATAGGGTGAATGCATAGTCTTTTACCCAGTGTAGGTAGAATTAATAACCAGAAGATATAGGTTTAAAGTGAGTGGAAAGATTTAATACAAACCCAAGTGGCAATATTGTTCACTCAGGCGGAGGTATAAGGAACTAACTGCCGTAGCAGGTAGTTGAGGCAGCATTTAAGAGACACTTGGACAGGTACATAGATAGAAAAGGTTTAGATGGATATGGGACAAACACAAGCAAATATAACTAGCCTAGATGGGGTATGCTGGTCGGCATGAACAAGCTTGGCAGAAGGCTTGTTCCCATGCTGTATGATTCTACGACACACTACATTAGTCAAAGAAATAATCACTGCAGCCAAAACCAAGTGCTTCAAAGTGCTCACATTTTACCTTGTTAATGTTTGAAATAAACAAAAGAAAACAAGCAGCAATTTCTCAACTTAGCACACATTGAACATGAAAGACAACTGTTTGTTTTAATTACAGTCAAACTTGAGGCTAATTATTCAACTTAAATTGAGGTATATTTAAATGAGATGAGGAGCAGTCTGAAGAAGGGTCTCGACCCGAAACGTCACCCATTCCTTCTCTCCAGAGATGCTGCCTGACCCGCTGAGTTACTCCAGCATTTTGTGAGATCATATTCTGCTTGGGGTCGTTTACAACCCAACGGTGTGAACTGTAGATTCTCCAATTTTAGGTAATTAACCTCAAATCCATCCACCCCCCCTCCCCTTCTTTTACCCCCCACCCCCTCTTTTCCCTGTGCCCCACCTAGATTTGCACCCATTTCTCCCTTCCCTCTCCTCTTCCACCTATATTCCTTTGTCTGGCTTCACAATTCACCACGCTTTACAAATCTTTTCACTGTACCTCACTACATTACACTACAATAAACTGAACTCAAGAACAATTCGTAACTCTTCAACCCTCATCTCACACATTATCTTTTCATCACTGTCCTTTGTCCAACCATCTGCCTATTAAAAACCCTCCTTCACCTGTATCTACCTATCACTTGCCAGACTTTGTCCTGCCCCATCCTCTTCCAGCTTCTTTTGTCTCCCCCCCACCCCAATCAGTCTGAAGAAGGGCCCCCGACCCAAAATGTCATCTATCCATATTCTCCAGAGATGTTGCCTAACCCACTGAGTTACTCCAGCACTTTCTCTTTAAAAAAAACAGCACCTGCAGTTCCATGTTTTTACAAAGTTTAAGAATAAGGGGTAGGCCATTTGGAACGGAGATGAGGAAAACTTTTTCAGTCAGAGAGTTGTAAATCTGTGAATTCACTGCCTCAGAAGGCAGTGGAGGCCAAGTCTCTGAATGCATTCAAGAGAGAACTAGATAGAGCTCTTAAGGATAGCGGAGTCAGGGGGTATGGGGAGAAGGCAGGAACGGGGTACTGATTGAGAATGATCAGCCATGATCACATTGAATGGTGGTGCTGGCTCGAAGGGCCAAATGGCCTACTCCTGCACCTAACAATAGACAATAGTCTATTGTCTATTGTCTAAAATCTAAAAGTAGATTTTTTTTTACAGATTCATGGCAATGCAAGTGCATGCTGCAACTTCTTGACTTGACAAAAATGGGAATTTCTTCTCATATATTACAAATACGATTAAGCTTGTTATTTTCTAGTTATAACAGATCATATCAAGCACTTGAGTGGTTTAGAGAAAATATCTATGCCAGCACAGTGCTGAAGCTAATAGGGCTGTTGGCTTGCATCTCCAGCCATCTGAATACAATCCTACCCCTGGTGCTGCCTATGTGGGCATCCTCCATGACGGTGTAAGTTTTCCACCACATCCCAAAGAAGCATGGTCAGGTTGGTAAATTTCCTTATTATGCAGGTGAATCTAGGATCTGGTGAGTTGGGGGAGGAACTGAAAAATGCCGAGAGAATGAAAAGGGTTTATTCACGTAGGATTGGTATAAATGGGTAATTGATGGCCATCATGGAGCCAAAAAAAAACTGAATGGGTTTTGCTTTTGCTTTTGCTTCTTGATTAACACAATCAATTCATCCAAACTAGTCAATATTCATTTTCATGACTACTCAAAATGACCTCTCTTTATTCTGACAAAATATTGATAAATGTTAAATATGATTTAGTTTCAAATCTCTTATTCAGTCTGGAATGATAACAAAGTAGTTTATCAACAAAAAGCCCAAAGAACAACATGGAAATAGGCTGGGGAAATTAGAGAAATGCAACAATAAACTCAAGCAATGCAATTCTGTTTCGTAAGTATATGTGAAGTGAATATTTTGTAGTCACAAGAACAAGGAAAACATTTCAGCAAATGGGCCATCTACAATCAAGTTGTTTAGACATAAATTCTGAATTTGGGTGGCAGTCCAAAACTATGTTGTCTATTCAGAGACGGCAAGGGTTATATATTTCATCCCACGTCCTCCCATCTCAAAGTCCCCTCCAATATTTCTGCCCAAATATGATCAGTAAACAATTCTTGCCCACAATATCAGAAAATTGCTCTGAAATTTTCTGTCAAGAGCAATCCTGGAGGGCTGGCAAACCAAGGTGGATAAAGTCAATATGTATGTTGCCCTATTTTCCATTATGGGAGAAGATTGGGCATGCTTACCTGCATGCTACTAATTTATTATGTCCATTTTCACTTTCACCGGTGACAATCATCCAATTTAAAACAAAATGTTCGAAAGGAAAACATGTACAAACACAATATATCTTATAACTTCTGATGTCAATGTTTTAATTTTCCCTGCAACACATTTGAAAATGAACTGAGCACTTAAAACAAATTACTGGACTTATCTCAGTAACCCCTTCTGTTAGATTGTGTCCTGAAATCTAAACACATTCAGAAACCTTTGCATAACAATTCAAACAAGCTTTTCTCTATGTCTACATAATTTCTGTAATTATTGTTAAATATACTGCCCCTTTTGCAAAGGTTTAGCAGAAACGTGTCTCTGTGTGTGTGCCCGTACACAATGTCAGCTCCATTAACATCAGACTGATGGTAACTAAGGAGGTTTGGACTAACTTACTAAGTGTGGACACATGTTATACAACCAACAGAACAAAAGGTTAAACCCTGCAGAAAGTAATCTCCTTCCATTTGTACTGACATTATTTGATTAAAATGTACATTGCATCATTGGACTTGAAAATTGTATTAGTACATTAATTACTGCACGCCATCATTCAGCCAATGGAAACCTGACATCTTCACACTTCAGGATGCAGCATGCTAATGGTAGAATGAAGTTTACAAGGTGATTCAATAAAGATTCATATGTAATCTTGTAATCTAATTTACATTTAATCTTGAATACCGACTTAATGCCATTGTCGAGTTTTTAGTAAATGACAAACATATAGTCAAGATCCTGAAAACCTACAGATAATTGCTGGTGCACTGCCAACATGGTGGCACAGCAGTAGAGTTGGTGTCTTGCAGCACTAGAGACCCGTTGCTAACTGTACGAAGTTTGTACATTCTCCCCGTGAGGCTAGTTGATTTTCTTCCACACTCCAAAGACGTGCAGGTTTGTAGGTTAATTGGCTATAGTAAGAATTGCAAATTGTCCCTTGTGTGCAGGATAGTGGTAGTGTATGGGGATCACTGGTCAGCATCTACTTAGTAGGCTGAAGGGCCTGTTTCCGTTCTGTATCTCTACAAAGACGTGCTGGTTTGTAGGATAATTGGCTATAGTAAGAATTGCAAATTATCCCTTGTGTGTAGGATAGTGGTAGTGTATGGGGATCACTGGTCAGCACCTACTTAGTAGGCTGAAGGGCCTGTTTCCGGTTCTGTATCTCTAAACTAAAAATAAATCTCATTTTGGAATATCCCAGGAGCCCCTGAATAAGGGCCATATGTGGTGGTGCTCTATCTTCCAATTGATGAGCTGTAAATTGTTGAGATCTTTTAAACATGGACTGAATTATTGAACTGACTGTGCTAATTTTAAAATGATAATGATAGATGTTAATTTGACCAAAATCTGTTCTGTAGAGTCAACACAAGGATGACAATTTTTCCATCAAAGGTTTTTTCACAGTGCTTTTGACATTTTTTGTTTGGTTTTGCAAGTTTCCAGTTTATCTCCTACATTATTGGCTCATCAACAAGCACACCGTTTGGCCCATTCCATTAATAACATTACTGCTATTAGTCTTTATTGGTATTGATATTGGTTTATTATTGCAATAAGTTAAAAACTGTTTTGCGTGAAATTCAGCTAAATCATACCGTGGGCGAGTACAACAGCTTGAAGGAAACAGAATGCACAATATAGTGTTAAATCTACAGAGAAAGCACAGTTAAAACACGGTGCAAGGGCTGCAACAAGGTCGCTTGTGAGATC
>NW_027603385.1:0-16000 GCF_053455715.1 Rhinoraja longicauda
ACATCACAAAATTCCCAGGCTTACCTGATCGTCAAACTGTCGCCTCCAATCTACCTGTCAAATGTCCTGACGGTAAATAAATTGGTTAAACAAAACTATCTTCTGGTATCTTCAAAAGCCTTTTCTTAATTTTAGTATGACGTGCTTCTGTATGCATCTGCCACAAGGGTTTTTCAGTGAACCTCCAGCAGAACCAATGAGTTCCCGTGGGAGACTTGGAATCTGGTTTTAACGTGACGTCCGGGACTTTTCCGAAAGACAGCCAGAACCCGACTGCCATTACTGTTGTCCCCACTGTCTTTGTATCAGCCTCCCCGGTATCAACACCTTTTACTTATCCAGTCCCGCTGAAAATCCCACGGCCACTCTTCCTCCCACTGTTGGGAGATCTGATTGCTTGTAACCTGCTGCAGTCAGGTTCAGGTGTCCGCCCACCTTTGACAGCATCAAGATCTCCGCCCCCATCCCACACCTGGCTGTTGCAGCTGCACTTCTGTCAGCTGTCAAAACAGGTCTTGACAGTTCCTGTCGGACCTTGTCTTCCCCTGATCCCGGTACCTGTCTCCGGTTGACGTTAGTAGTCGACAATGAAATTCATCCGTCCTCAGCACCGGCGACAACCTAATAAACCTGGGGACAGCATGCGACAGCGCCCGCAATAAGCCACGATACCTGGCGACACGCCAGCTGTCGCCGAGACATTTCTAGCAGGTAAATTTTACTGCGACGCGCCGAGATTCATTGAAGATTCATTGAAGACTCCTTACGATCATGCCCGCGACACCCCGGTGAATGTTCAGCGATAGCCTTGTTGCCGGCAGTCGCCTTAAAATTGCCTAACTGGGACAAGCCCTTAAAGCACATCATTCAAGGCAATTGGAAGACACCACTTTTCCCACCACTGAATGTAACAAGTCCACTTGGTCTACTTTATCTGTATTATACTGCATCTGCCACGCATCAACCCTTTTACTCAACCTGTCCAGGTCACCCTGCCACCTCCTAACATCCTCTTCGTGGTTCAAACTGCCACCCAGCTTTGTGTCATGTGTAAATGTGCTAGTGTTACTTCTAATTCCTTCATCCAAATCATTAATATATATGGTAAACCGTTGCGGCCCCAACACCGAGCCTTGCGGCACTCCACTCGCCACTGCCTGCCATTCTGAAAAGGACCCGTTTACTCCTACTGTTTGCTTCTTGTCTGCCAACCAATTCTCTATCCATGTCAACACCCTACCCCCAATATCATGTGCTCTAATTTTGCTCACCAATCTCCCGTGTGGGACCTTATCAAAGGCTTTCTGAAAGTCTAGATACACTACATCCACTGGCTCCGCATCATCCATTTTACTTGTCACATCCTCAAAAAATTCCAGAAGATTAGTCAAGCATGATTTCCCTTTCATAAATCCATGCTAACTTGGATTTATCCTTTTACTGCTATCCAAATGCACTGTTAATACCTTTTTAATAATTGACTCCAGCATCTTCCCCACCACCGATGTCAGGCTAACTGGTCTGTAATTCCCCATTTTCTCTCTCGATCCTTTCTTGAAATGTGGGATAACAGTAGCTATCCTCTAATCCACTAGAACTGATCCTGAATCTATTGAACATTGGAAAATGATCACCAATGCGTCCACTACTTCTGGAGCCACCTCCCTGAGTACCCTGGGATGCAGACCACCAGGCCCTGGGGATATATCAACCATCAGTCCCATCAGTCTACCCAATACTATTTCTCGCCGAATGTAAATTTCTTTCAGTCCCTATCCCCCTAGATCCTCTGTCCTCTAGTACATCTGCAAGATTGTTTGTGTCTTCCTTAGTGAGGACAGATCCGAAGTACCTGTTCAACTCTTCTGCCATTTCCTTGTTTCCCATATTAATTTCACCCATGTCTGCATTCAAGGGACCCACATTTGACTCTGGTGAGAACACATCTGGAGTATTGTGCACAGTTTTGGTCTCCAAATTTGAGGAAGGATGTCTTTGCTATTGAGTCAGTGCAGCGTAGGTTCACAAGGTTAATTTCTGGGATGGAGGGACTGCCATATGAGGAAAGATTGGAAAGACGAGGCTTGTATTCACTGGAGTTTAGAAGGATGAGAAGGGGACCTTATAGAGACATATAAAATCATAAAAGGACTAGACAAGCTAGATGCAGGAAAAATGTTCCCAATGTTGCGGAAGTTCAGAACCAGGGGACACAGTCTAAGAATAAAGGGGAGGCCATTTAAAACTGAGGTGAGAAGAAACTTTTTCACCTAGAGAGTTGTGAATTTGTGGAAGTCTCTGCCACAGAAGGCAGTGGAGGCAAATTCACTGAACGAATTTAAAAGAGAATTAGATAGAGCTCTAGGGGCTAGTGGAATTAAGGGATATGGGGAGAAGGCAGGCACAGGTTACTGATTGTAGATGATCAGCCATGATCACAATGAATGGCGGTGCTGGCTCGAAGGGGCAAATGCCTCCTCCTGCACCTATTTTCTATGTTTCTAAGTCTTCAGAAATAATAGGACGGAATGTTTAAGAAGGGATAAGAGAGTAAGATTGGGTTAAATGGGACTGGTGTAAGAGGAGAGGAGGTGAATACCCAATTAAAGGTGGCATACTTGAATGCAGGGAATATAAGGAACAAAGTGTATAAGCTTGTAACACATTAAAAAATGGTAGGTATGATGCTGTGGGCATTACAGAGACATGGCTGCAAAAGGATTGGAACAGAGCTGAATATACAAGGTAATACATCCTATCAGAAAAAGACAGCTAGGTAGAGGGGGTGGGGTATCTCTGGTGGAAAGGATTGAAATTCCGTCCTCAGCAAGGGGTGACTGGATCAGAAGATTTCTGGTCACTGTGGGTAGAGCTGAGAAATTGCAAGGATGAAAAGACCCTAATGGGAGTTAGTTACAGTCCCCCAAACAGTAGCCAGGATTTTGGGTACGAGTTACATCAGGAGATACAATCAACATGTACGAAAGGCAATGCCATGGTAGTTATGGGTGATTTCAACATGTAGATAGACTGGAAAACTCAGGTTGGGACTGGACCCCAAGAAAGCCAATGTGTAGAGTGCCTCCAAGATGTTATCTATGAGCAGTTGGTCATGGAGCCTACGAGGGAAAAGGTAATTCTGGATTTAGTGTTGTGTAATGAACCGGATTTGATAAAGGAATTCAAGGAGCGACAGATAGATCAACCATGATTGAATGGCGGAAGAGACTCGATGGGCCGAATCATCTCATTCTGTTCCTATTACGTACGACAGATGGGAAAAGAGAGGCACATTCAACCATTTTCTCGTACACTAATAATATTTTTGTTTTCATGTGAGATATTGAATAGAATAGTCTCGTTTGATTAAAATAATTTTTTATGTTCTTTAGTTTACTTAAGAGATATTCTGGATTTAGTGTTGTGTAATGAACCGGATTTGATAAGGGAACTCAAGGGAAGGTAGGAGGCAGAATCAGGTGACGACAGCTGATAAGGGAAGTCAAGGACAGTATAAAACTAAAATTGAAGGCATATAACATTGCAAAGATTAGTGGGGAGCCAGAGGATTGGGAAGCTTTTAAAGAACAACAGAAGGTAACTAAAAAGGCAATATGAGAAGAAAAGATGAAATACGAAGGTAAGCTAGCCAATAATATAAAGGAGGATAGCAAGTGTTTCTTCAAATAAATAAAGAAAGATACAAGAGTGGATGTTGGACCGCTAGAAAATAATGCAGGAGAAGTGATAATGGGGAATAAAGAAATAGTGGAGGAATTGAAGAACTTTTTTGCATTAGCCTTCATAGTCAAAGACACCAACAACAAATTCAAGAGAGTCAGGGGGTAGAAGTTACTGGAGTGGCTATTGTTAAGGAGAAGGTGCTTGGGAAGCTGAAAGGGCTGAAGGTGGATAAGTCACCTGGTCTAGATGGACTGCACCCTATGGTTCTGAAAGAGGTGGCTTTAGGGATTGTGGAGGCATTAGTAGTAATCTCTCACGAATCACTGGAGTCAAGAGTGGTTCCAGATGATTGGAAAATTGCAAATGGTACACTGCTGTGTAAGGGAGCAAAGCAGAATAGTAGGAACTGTATGCCGGTAGTCTGACTTCAGTGGTTGGTAAGATTTTAGACTCCATTGTAAAGGATGAGGTTATGGAGTACTTGAAAGTTCAAGATAAAATAAGCAGAAGTCAGCATGGTTTTGTGAAGGGGAGATCAGGGGTTTCGGGGAGAAGGCAGGGGAAAGGTGACAGGAGGAGAGATGGATCTGCCATGATTGAATGGTGGAGCAGACTTGATGGGCCGAATGGCCTATTTCTAGTACATGACCTCATAACCTTATGACACATGGGAAAAGAGAGGCATATTCAACAATTTTCTCTTTCACTAAGAATATTTTTTGATTTCCATGTGAGGGATTAAATAGAATAGTCTTGTTTGATTAAAATAATTCCTTATTTCATTTAGTTTAGTTTAGACATACAGCGTGGAAACAGGCCCTCAGACTCACCGAGTCAGCGTTAACCTGAGATCCTCGCACACTAACACAATCCGACACACACTGGGGACATTTTACAGTTTTACCAAGTCAATTAACCAACAAATCTATATGTCTTTGAAGTGTGGGAGGAAACCGGAGTTCCTGGAGAAAACCCACACGGGTCACAGAGAGAACATACTAGCTCCATACAGACAGCACCCGTGGTCAGGGTAACAAGTCAGCAATAAAAATTGGATGAATTTGCATGAACATCACAAGTTTCTGCACGTTTCAATCCCCAATTACTCACTCATATGAACATGGACACTTATGGACCTGAACTGATTCAACCAACAACTTGGACATATTTAGTAATCATAAAACGTACTCCACTGATAATTGGACATGTTGTTGGACAACCTTCTTAGCCTGGCATTAACCACTAAAAAATATAGAACCAGCTGGAAGGTAATTTTTATTCTGATTCCTCTGGACCTCATCAATGCGTGATTTCATGATTTAAAATATAGAGCTCTTTTGGGAAAAACAGGGTGACTATTTAAAGTTTGACATTAACAGAACAAGAGACCTGCGGGGTCATTGAATTCTGTCCTACTTTTGAGTCGAATAACATGAAAGCAAGCCCAGTATTCCAAGGTTGATTTAGCCTCACCATCTTTATCTTCTTCATTCAGTTCTTCACATTGCAGTTTAAAGCTGCATCGCACAAACCCTTGTTGAAAGAGTAGGTAACTGCAGATATTGTTTTACACCGAAGATAGACACAAAATGCTAGAGTAACTTAGCGGCACAGGCAGCATTTCTGGAGAGGAGGAATGGGTGACGTTTCGGGTCGAGACTGAAGAGGGTCTTGACCTGAAATGTCACCCATTACTCCTCTCCTGAGATGCTGCCTATCTCGCTGAGTTACTCCAGCATTTTGTGTCTACCCTCGATGAAAGTATTCTTTGTTCCCAGTTCGCAGAGAAAAGCAATTTCCCTAATCTTCCACACTTATTACATAGTATTTCTCCCCCTCAGTATTTCCACCAGTGGTCCGGTCCCACTTACTGCAATGTGTAATCCAGGACTACTTCTAGTTCCAATATAAGATAATGGGAATCTAATTGGATCTGGGCTCAACACCTTTCAGCAGCAACAGGAGAGCATTAGAATCAGGGTCAAGTGTAATGTTTAGAATGGAGATTCAGGTACAGATTCAATGGGTGAAGTGTAGACCCTTCATGGCGTGACAAATACTGTTCTCCATTCTCTAGTAACAGAGTAGTTTAAAATTCCATCTTAAACTGTTTCCTCTCCAGACTCAACAGTATTATCTTCGACCACAGGTATGGCTTTAGAAGGGAGCTGTTGATGACTTGACAAATGGTTCTTTGATTTTGATGTTATGAGGGTTATTCTATAATCCCTGCACTCACATCTTCAATTGTATTCCTTCCAGCGTCAACAACATCCTCAACCACAGGTATGATCACAGCCCCATCTCCTCGACACGCTGCTCCCATTATCCCAGGGACATCCATTTTGAACTGTTGGTAGTAATTTGAATTCTTCACAAACCATTTTAATTGGATCTTTAATTGGATCAGTATCTGCAGCAACTGTGCGTATAAAGTTAATCACGAATGTTGTTTCTTTCTTTCTCTGATTTGGGTTTCATTGGCAAGGTCAGCATTTGATGTCCAATCATCTCTGTTAACAGGAGGGAACAGGGACCTATCTTGTGATATCCCATCCTAAATGGGTTAGATTGAGAATACACAACAGCTCTGTGAAGTGCTGTGGGGCATCAGCAGCAGTAGAATCATATTCCCCGAGTCTCTAACCTCATAAATCACTCTCACACTCATGGGGACTGAATCTGGGTCACAACTGGGCTAACCTGGTGAAACTGCAGTATGTGTGCCACATGGGAAATGTTGCTGGCAAGCGATGGGGCAAAAGATCCCACACCAGTAGATCAGATCAAAGCTCAGAAATCTCACCACAACCCATCAGGAATTATGACGGACATTGATCAAGTGCTTCTGAAAATGCGCTTGGAATGCCTGCAGCCAAGCAAAGGAGGTCAGAATGGGCGATAAATGCCGGTCTTGCCAGAGTGGCCACATCTCCTAAATCAATAAATGCTCAACAGTTTTATTCTCATTGTTTATTCCCAACTGTGTTTCAGAGGGAGTTGTCGGAGAAAGTAAGTACTGATTAATTTTACTTTGTCCAAATAAAGCTAATTATTAAACTCGCAATTAGATTCAGCTGTTCAGCAACAGATGCTTTCCACAGCACATGACTAAGTTCATTTTAAAAGGTGACACGGTTGGTCAGCAGATATGGAATTTCATAACATCTTATCACATGTTCCAACTTTTAGATTGAAGCTTTTTTTGAGAGTTAGTATGCGGAAACAGGCCTTTCTGCCCCCCGAGTCCATGCCAACCAGCGATCCCCGCACACTCCATACAGACGTACAAACTCCAGATAGCACCAGTAGTCAGGATTGAACACGGTCTCTGGCGCTGTAGGGCAGAAACTCTACCACTCTACCATCATGCCGCCATATTAAGATCAAACATCTCCACAAACAAGTTTCATACATATTACTTTCTCCATCTCCAAAATTATTTTTATTTCACATCAAAACAAGTATTGTGTTGAGCTTGTACACTCCATACTGACATGGTCAATTGTCTCATTTCCAGCTCCGCCAACGATCATGACTTCAACAACAGGTATGGTGTCAGCTGGGCCACAGCTTGTTGTTATCATTCATGTACATGGGCCAAGAGACTGATCTTCTACAAAGCCACAGCAATGCTTGTTTTCAGACCTCCTTTCCAGTCTGAGGTTTCAATTGTTCTTTTCACCTCCCATTCTGCCCAGTCCATGTGCCACATTAAATGAAGTTGAATCAATGCTTATGTTGTGCATGTGAAACAGGCAACATGTCCATGCCGACCAATATGCCTCATCTACACTTGTCCCACCTGCCTGTGTTTGGCCCATATTCCTCGAAACTTTTCCATCCATGTCCATCCAAATGTCTTACAGTATCTGCCATAACTACCCCCTCTGGCAGCTCATTCCATTCGCCCACCACACTCTGTGTGAAAAGTTACCCTTGAGGTTCCTATCAAATCTTTCTCATCTCACAAACCTATGTCCTCTGGTTCTTGATTCCCCTACTCCAGGTAAAAGAACTCTGTGCATCTAACCTTTCTTTTCTAACTCCATAATCTTATACAACTCCATAAAATCACCCCGCATTCTATAACATCTATAAAATCACCCTAACGCTGCAAGGAATAAAGTCAGAGCCCGCCCAACCTCTCCCTTTAACTCACACCCTCACGGCATGGCAAAATCCTTGTAAATCAACACTTTATTCTTTCCAGCTTAAAAACATCTTTCCTGTAGTGATCACAACTCCATAATTTTAAGATTGCTTTGAATATGGATAGGTCTGGACATTGGGGGAAGATACTTCATTGGGGTAGATTAGGCAGGAGCTAGGAAGGGTAGATTGAGAACAGTTGTTGTTGGGTAGCTGCTCAGCTGACATGTGGAAGTTGTTTAAAGGCCAGCTGATCAAAGTGCAGGATCAGCATGTTCCAGTAAGGAGGAGGGATAAGGACAACAACGTAAGGGAACCGTGGATGACCAAGGAAGTTGTTACATTGGTAAGGAACAAAAATGAGCCGTATGTCAGGTTTCTGACGGAGGCATCAGATGGGGCTCAGGTGGAATATAAAGCGAGTGGAAAATAACTCAAGCAGACAATTAGAAAGGCCAAAAAGGGCCTTAGCGTATTGGATTGAGGAAAATCCCCAGGTTTTTTTATATGTATGTTTAAAAACAAGAGGTTGACCAGGGAGAAGGTAGGACCACTCAAGGATAAAGAAGGGAAATAATGCTTGGAGTTGGAGGATGTAGGGGAAGCATTAAACTTGCATCTGTATTTACTGAGATGAAGGACTTGAACGACTTATATGATATGAGGCCCTGAAAGCCCTGCCGCAACTGCTGAATATCTATCTCATCTTCCAGTTCACAGCAAAAGTCTCTTTGTAAAACATCCTTCCTCAGAATTGATGAAGGGTGGGAATTGAATTTATTACCATTCTTCAATCATGCAAATTTATCCATTTCCTTCACCTCAGCGATGCAGAATTAACTGATGCAGCAGTTACAAATGCACCATCTGAGTTCAACCTCCTGTACTCACTGATCAGTCGAAAGAAGCAACTGAAATATAGTGAGGAGAATGTGTTACACTTTAAATATCATCAATGGAAGACAGTATCATTAGACATCATGAGCACCTTCCTACTTCAAAGCCAAAAGTGCCCATCACACTGGCATCCTCATTAAAACTATCATTGGGTGTGACGAAGCCGGTCCCTGCAGCCTCCAACGTCGGCATTTCCGCATGGTTATAAATTCAGATGTCTCTCGTTTATCCTCCAATTTCTACTTTTTTATATTACAGGCAAAATTACAAATGGATACTCATGGAAACGACCATCATCAACAACAGGTAATGCAGTTATTGTTATAATGTCATTCCCATTCAGATTAATAAGATCCTGAATGGAAACAGAACTAGTGGGTGGGAATGATCATTGAATGGGTGATCAGGGTGTGATCATGACCAGCGACAATCTCCTCAACCTCGCACCATCCCTCTTTCTGGCAACTAACAGGGGAGTAGAGCGGTCAAGTCAACCATCTACACTTCCCTACTTCCCATACCCACTCCAATCTAAACTCCTCTGAATACATAGCCCTCTACTTACAGAACAATAATCCTAACATTATTATCAAACTCACCAACAAGGGAGGTGCCGTTGCAGTCTGGCAGGCTGACCACTACCGTGCTGAGGCCAAGGGCCAGCTCTCGGTTACCTCCTCCAACCAACCCCTTGACCATTACCCCACAGACCAACAGCAGGCCAGTCATCCAGACTGTTTCTATTCTCATCACTTCTGGCAATCTCCCTTCCACGGCCTCCAACTTCATCGTTCCCCAGCCCCGCACTGCCCACTTCTATCGACTCCTCACAACCCACATACAGTCTGCCCTGCCAGACGCATTGTCTCTGCTTGCTCCTGCTCCCCAGAACACACCTCCGCACTTTTTTCAAATCTTTAAGATTTGTCGTTTATTCACCTTGACTGTCTTTGAATCACTAAAAGTCCTGTAATTATTGCCTTGATAATTGGTTCTGACATTTTCATAATGCTGAACGTACAGTTGACAACTTCAGTGCCAGCTAATCTCTTGAATCTATGATGATAATAACTTGACCACCAAAACAACATTCTGAAGCCACAACTTCCCCATATCTCAGCACCCCTTCATAGCCCGGTTGTTACCCTCTGGACAAGGTCAATCACAATCAGTATGCAAACAATCCACAGCACTCAAGGAAAGCAGAAGGGAAACGCATTGTTCCATTAGATTCTGTGCACAGGGATCACATCAAACTTAGGGGCAAATAACATGTTCAGAGGAGGTTCCCCGAACAGTTGAAATGTGTTAAATATCAGCCACAATAACTGTTAGTTTGCATTCTCGGCCATTGGTTAGCTTCAAAGTCTCCACAATTACATCTTGAACTATTACTTTTTCAGTGTCAACAACACCATCAACATCCACAGGTATGGGATTATCAGAGGGGGTTAATTGATAACATGACAAGTGATTGGTGTCAATTTGTTGGGTTTCATTCCATAATCTTCACAGTCACACCATCCATGATATCCCGTCTAGAGTCAACCAAAGCAACAACAACCACAGATACGATCATAGCTACATCTCTTCAACAATCTGCTCCTATTAACCCAGGAACAACAGGGACGACATCAATGTCTGCAGCACCTCTACGTATCAAGTCCGTCAAGAGTCAGGAGTGTTTAATTGTCATATGTACTGACAATGGAACAATGACATTCTTACTTGCAGCAGCATTAGAGGCCTGTAAAATAATACACATTGATAATATATAATAAACAAACCTCAATAAATTAGTTACCCACTGCAAGGGTAAAACAAAATAAGCCCTTAGTGAAACCAAAGACTTACCATGGGTCATAAATGAGGTTCGTATTGTGCAGATTTCAAGAGCCTGGTGGTTGTTGAGAAGAAGCTATTCTTCATCCTGGTGATCGGGGTTTTCAGATTCTTTAGCACTTTTCAGTCAGAAGATAATCATTTTAAAACTGTGATCGAAAAACTGCCATGTTACCAATTTCTCCTTATGTGGGGAAATGATTCAAAAATGCTGTTTACGCACAAGATCGTATCGAACACTGGAGCAGGCTTAAACGGCAGCATGGCCAATACTCATTTAGTTTGGGTTAGTTACGAGATACAGCGAGGAAACAAGCCCTTCAGCCCACCGAGTTCACGTCGACTAGCGATCACCCCGCACGCGAGCACTATCCTACACACGAGGGACAATTTAGAATTATAGCAACCCATTAACCTACAAACCTCGGTCTTTGGAGTATGGGAGGAAACCGGTGATCCGGGAAAAGACTCACACAGGTCATGGGGAGAACGTACAAACTCCATACAGACAACACCCGCATAAAATGTCATTCGGCAGGAGCTAGGAAAGGTAGATTGAGAACAGTTGTTGTTGGGTAGCTGCTCAGTTGACATGTGGAAGTTGTTTAAAGGCCAGCTGATCAAAGTGCAGGATCAGCATGTTCCAGTAAGGAGGAGGGATAAGGACAACAACGTAAGGGAACCGTGGATGACCAAGGAAGTTGTTACATTGGTAAGGAAGAAAAATGAACCGTATGTCAAGTTTCTGACAGAGGCATCAGATGGGGCTCAGGTGGAATATAAAGCGAGTGGAAAATAACTCAAGCAGGCGATTAGAAAGGCCAAAAAGGGCCTTAGCGTATTGGATTGAGGAAAATCCCCAGGTTTTTTAATATGAATGTCTAAAAACAAGAGGTTGACCAGGGAGAAGGTAGGACCACTCAAGGATAAAGAAGGGAAATAATGCTTGGAGTTGGAGGATGTAGGGGAAGCATTAAACTTGCATCCGTATTTACCGAGATGAAGGACTTGAACGACTTATACGATGTGAGGCCCTGAAAGCCCTGCCACAACTGCTGAATATCTATCTCATCTTCCAGTTCACAGCGAAAGTCTCTTTGCAAAACATCCTTCCTCTGAATTGATGAAGGATGGGAATTGAATTTATTACCATTCTTCAATCATGCAAATTTATCCATTTCCTTCACATCAGCGATGCAGATTTAACTTATGCAGCAGTTACAAATGCACCATCTGAGTTCAACCTCCTGTACTCACTGATCAGTCGAAAGAAGCAACTGAAATATGGTGAGGAGAAAGTGTTACACTTTAAATAATATCATCAATGGAAGACAGTATCATTAGACATCATGAGCACCTTCCTACTTCAAAGCCAAAAGTGCCCATCACACTGGCATCCTCATTAAAACTATCATTGGGTGTGATGAAGCCGGTCCCTGCAGCCTCCAACGTCGGCATTTCCGCATGGTTATAAATCCAGATGTCTCTCGTTTATCCTCCAATTTCTACTTATTTATATTACAGGCAAAATTACAAATGGATACTCATGGAAACGACCATCATCAACAACAGGTAATGTAGTTATTGTTATAATGTCATTCCCATTCAGATTAATAAGGTCCTGAATAGAAACAGAACTAGTGGGTGGGAATGATAATTGAATGGGTGATCAGGGTGTGATCATGACCAGTGACAATCTCCTCAACCTCGCACCATCCCTCTTTCTGGCAACTAACAGGGGAGTAGAGCAGTCAAGTCAACCATCTACACTTCCCTACTTCCCTTACCCACTCCAATCTAAACTCCTCTGAATACATAGCCTTCAACTTACAGAACAATAATCCTAACATTATTATTAAACTCACCGACAAGGGAGGTGCCGTTGCAGTCTGGCAGGCTGACCACTACCGTGCTGAGGCCAAGGGCCAGATCTCGGTTACCTCCTCCAACCAACCCCTTGACCATTACCCCACAGACCAACAGCAGGCCACAGTCATCCAGACTGTTTCTATTCTCATCACCTCTGGCAATCTCCCTTCCACGGCCTCCAACTTCATCGTGCCCCAGCCCCGCACTGCCCACTTCTATCGACTCCTCACAACCCACATACAGTCTGCCCTGCCAGACGCATTGTCTCTGCTTGCTCCTGCTCCCCAGAACACACCTCCGCACTTTTTTCAAATCTTTAAGATTTGTCGTTTATTCACCTTGACTGTCTTTGAATCACTAAAAGTCCTGTAATTATTGCCTTGATAATTGGTTCTGACATTTTCATAATGCTGAACGTACAGTTGACAACTTCAGTGCCAGCTAATCTCTTGAATCTATGGTGATAATAACTTGACCACCAAAACAACATTCTGAAGCCACAACTTCCCCATATCTCAGCACCCCTTCATAGCCCGGTTGTTACCCTCTGGACAAGGTCAATCACAATCAGTATGCAAACAATCCACAGCACTCAAGGAAAGCAGAAGGGAAACGCATTGTTCCATTAGATTCTGTGCACAGGGATCACATCAAACTTAGGGGCAAATAACATGTTCAGAGGAGGTTCCCCGAACAGTTGAAATGTGTTAAATATCAGCCACAATAACTGTTAGTTTGCATTCTCGGCCATTGGTTAGCTTCAAAGTCTCCACAATTATATCTTGAACTATTACTTTTTCAGTGTCAACAACACCATCAACATCCACAGGTATGGGATTATCAGAGGGGGTTAATTGATAACATGACAAGTGATTGGTGTCAATTTGTTGGGTTTCATTCCATAATCTTCACAGTCACACCATCCATGATATCCCGTCTAGAGTCAACCAAAGCAACAACAACCACAGATACGATCATAGCTACATCTCTTCAACAATCTGCTCCCATTAACCCAGGAACAACAGGGGCGACATCAGTGTCTGCAGCACCTCTACGTATCAAGTCCGTCAAGAGTCAGGAGTGTTTAATTGTCATATGTACTGACAATGGAACAATGACATTCTTACTTGCAGCAGCATTAGAGGCCTGTAAAATAATACACATTGATAATATATAATAAACAAACCTCAATAAATTAGTTACCCACTGCAAGGGTAAAACAAAATAAGCCCTTAGTGAAACCAAAGACTTACCATGGTTCATAAATGAGGTTCGTATTGTGCAGATTTCAAGAGCATGGTGGTTGTTGAGAAGAAGCTATTCTTCATCCTGGTGATCGGGGTTTTCAGATTCTTTCGCACTTTTCAGTCAGAAGATAATAATTTTAAAACTGTGATCGAAAAACTGCCATGTTACCAATTTCTCCTTATGTGGGGAAATGATTGAAAAATGCTGTTTATGCACAAGATCGTATCGAACACTGGAGCAGGCTTAAACGGCAGCATGGCCAATACTCATTTAGTTTGGGTTAGTTACGAGATACAGCGAGGAAACAAGCCCTTCAGCCCACCGAGTTCACGTCGACTAGCGATCACCCCGCACGCGAGCACTATCCTACACACGAGGGACAATTTAGAATTATAGCAACCCATTAATCTACAAACCTCTCTGTCTTTGGAGTATGGGAGGAAACCGGCGATCCGGGAAAAGACTCACACAGGTCATGGGGAGAACGTACAAACTTCATACAGACAACACACGCATAAAATGTCATTCGGCAGGAGCTAGAAAAAGTAGATTGAGAACAGTTGTTGTTGGGTAGCTGCTCAGCTGACATGTGGAAGTTGTTTAAAGGCCAGCTGATCAAAGTGCAGGATCAGCATGTTCCAGTAAGGAGGAGGGATAAGGACAACAACGTAAGGGAACCGTGGATACCAAGGAAGTTGTTACATTGGGAAGGAAGAAAAATGAACCGTATGTCAGGTTTCTGACAGAGGCATCAGATGGGGCTCAGGTGGAATATAAAGCGAGTGGAAAATAACTCAAGCAGGCAAAAATGGCCTTAGCGTATTGGATTGAGGAAAATCCCCAGGTTTTTTAATATGAATGTCTAAAAACAAGAGGTTGACCAGGGAGAAGGTAGGACCACTCAAGGATAAAGAAGGGAAATAATGCTTGGAGTTGGAGGATGTAGGGGAAGCATTAAACGTGCATCTGTATTTACCGAGATGAAGGACTTGAACGACTTATACGATGTGAGGCCCTGCAAGCCCTGCCACAACTGCTGAATATCTATCTCATCTTCCAGTTCACAGCGAAAGTCTCTTTGCAAAACATCCTTCCTCTGAATTGATGAAGGATGGGAATTGAATTTATTACCATTCTTCAATCATGCAAATTTATCCATTTCCTTCACATCAGCGATGCAGATTTAACTTATGCAGCAGTTACAAATGCACCATCTGAGTTCAACCTCCTGTACTCACTGATCAGTCGAAAGAAGCAACTGAAATATGGTGAGGAGAAAGTGTTACCCTTTAAATAATATCATCAATGGAAGACAGTATCATTAGACATCATGAGCACCTTCCTACTTCAAAGCCAAAAGTGCCCATCACACTGGCATCCTCATTAAAACTATCATTGGGTGTGATGAAGCCGGTCCCTGCAGCCTCCAACGTCGGCATTTCCGCATGGTTATAAATCCAGATTTCTCTCGTTTATCCTCCAACTTCTACTTATTTATATTACAGGCAAAATTACAAATGGATACTCATGGAAACGACCATCATCAACAACAGGTAATGTAGTTATTGTTACAATGTCATTCCCATTCAGATTAATAAGGTCCTGAATGGAAACAGAACTAGTGGGTGGGAATGATCATTGAATGGGTGATCAGGGTGTGATCATGACCAGCGACAATCTCCTCAACCTCGCACCATCCCTATTTCTGGCAACTAACAGGGGAGTAGAGCAGTCAAGTCAACCATCTACACTTCCCTACTTCCCTTACCCACTCCAATCTAAACTCCTCTGAATACATAGCCCTCTACTTACTGAACAATAATCCTAACATTATTATTAAACTCAGGCTGGGCACAAGGGTCAGCTCTCGGTTACCTCCTCCAACCAACCCCTTGATCATTACCCCACAGACCAACAGCAGGCCACAATCATCCAGACTGTTGCTATTCTCATCACCTCTGGCAATCTCCCTTCCACAGCCACCAACTTCATCGTCCCCCAGCCCCGCACTGCCCACTTCTATCTACTCCTCACAACCCACATACAGTCTGTCCTGCCAGACTCATTGTCTCTGCTTGCTCCTGCTCCCCAGAACACACCTCCGCATACCCTCATTCCATTCCATCGCCCCCTTATCCAGTCCCTTCCCAAATACATCCATGTTTCTTTTTTGTGTGTTTTTGGGGTTGTGTAATTTGAATGCCTATTTAATGCTTTTATTGTTGGACTGTGTTTTGGGGGGTTTTTGGGGTTGTGTAATTTTAATGCTTATTTAATGCTTTTATTGTTGGACTGTGGGTGACTGAAT
>NW_027603386.1:0-16000 GCF_053455715.1 Rhinoraja longicauda
AAACTTTAATATCTCTCTAGCTTTAAAAAGGTAGCTTCAATTTGAACGAAAGTACTTACAATAGTTGCCCACGTTAATGGTGAATATGGCGGTTCAAAAATCGTAGCGCTTTGGTGTACCGTCTGGGAGGAGTAGGGTTTGTAAGTTATGGACAGAAACTCTTCGGAATCTTCCGTACATACACATATACATACATACATACGGAATGTTGGACCGCAGAGTTTTAGTAGTATATAGAAGACTAGAACAAGTATGCCCGTTCAAAGTGGGCCCGTTGGGCCCGTCCCCACACCCCACATTCTCTCCTCCCCCAGCCCCACTCTTACTCTCCAAGTGTGCCCGTTGGGCCCGTCCTCCTGATCTGTGTATGTCAAGTGACCACCCTTCTTTTTTTTTTTTTTTCCTAATCAGATGTGCAGCACTTTGGTCAACATGGGTTGTTTTTAAATGTGCTACACAAATATAATTGACTTGACTTGACTTGACTTGACTTGCAATAACAAAACAATCAGTGCTTTTCTGGAAACCTCCTGATCTGTGTATGTCAAGTGACCACTATAACTTTGTCTTCTTTTTTTTTCCTAATCAGATGTGCAGCACTTTGGTCAACGTGGGTTGTTTTTAAATGTGCTATACCAATATAATCGACTTGACTTGACTTGACTTGACTTGACTTGACTTGCAATAACAAAAAACAGCACTTTAAAACAATCCTGGAAACTTTTCGAAACAGTGTTCGAAACAATGTAGCCGTCAAAAGCTGAAGACCAAACAGATGTGCAGCACTTTGGTCAACGTGGGTTGTTTTTAAATGTGCT
This sequence comes from Rhinoraja longicauda, assembly GCF_053455715.1. Lineage (NCBI taxonomy): Eukaryota > Metazoa > Chordata > Chondrichthyes > Rajiformes > Arhynchobatidae > Rhinoraja > Rhinoraja longicauda. The sequence continues at coordinate 819 of NW_027603386.1, forward strand.
ATACAAATATAATTGACTTGACTTGACTTGACTTGACTTGACTTGACTTGCAATAACAAAAAACAGCACTTTAAAACAATCCTGGAAACTTTTCGAAACAATGTTGGAAACAATGTAGCCGTCACAAGCTGAAGACCAAATCTGCACTGCAGCGCCCCCCTGAAAAGGGGGGGGGGGCAGCGCTTTAAAACCTCTGTAACTTAAAAATCACGCGACCAAAGTAAATGAAAATATCACGGCCGAGCGAGCGCGAGATTGGCGATTGAGGCGGTGCGAAAACCGTCGCGCTACGGTGCGCCTTTTTTCCGCAATCGATGTTACGTACGGTTCAGGTCATTCTCAAAAATATACACAAGATCTGAGTTTTAATAGTATATAGACTAGCACAAGTGGGCCCGTTGGGCCCGTCCTCGTAGGGTTTCCATTGTAACCGGGAGGGAAGTTGGGGGTAGGGAAGGGGGAGGGAGGAGGGGAGGGGGAGGGAGGGGGGAGGGGAGGGGGAAGGGGGGAGGGAAGGGGGGAGGGAGAGGGGAGGGAGGGGGGTGGGGGGGAGGGGGAGGGAGGGGAGGGGGCAGGGGAGGGGGGAGGGGAGTGGAGGGAGAGGGGAGGGAGGGGGTAGTGGGGGGAGGGGGAGGGGAGGGGGGGAGGGGGGAGGGGAGGGGGGGAGGGAGGGGGACCTCCCCTTTTCCCAGTACCCCTCTTTCCCCGTTGGGCCCGTCCTCGTAGGGTTTCCATTGTAACCGGGAGGAGGGGAGGGAGGGAAGGGGGAGGGAGGTAGGAAGGGAGGTGTGGAGGGAGGAGGGGAGGGGGAGGGAGGGGAGGGGTGGGGAAGGGGAGGGAGAGGGGAGGGAGGGGTGTAGGGGGGGAGGGGGAGGGAGGTGGGGGAGGGGGGAAGGGGGGAGGGAGAGGGGTAGGGGGGGAGGGGGAGGGAGGGAAGCGGGGAAGGGGGGAGGGAGGGGGACCTCCACTTTTCCCAGTACCCCTCTTTCCCCGTTGGGCCCGTCCTCGTAGGGTTTCCATTGTAACCGGGAGGAGGGGAGGGAGGGAAGGGGGAGGGAGGGAGGAGGGAGGTGTGGAGGGAGGAGGGGAGGGGGAGGGGAGGGGAGGGAGGGGGGTAGGGGGGGAGGGAGGGGAGGGGGGAAGGGGGAGGGAGGGGGACCTCCACTTTTCCCAGTACCCCTCTTTCCCGGTTGGGCCCGTCCTCGTAGGGTTTCCATTGTAACCGGGAGGGGAGTGGGGGGAGGGAAGGGAGGAGGGAGGTGTGGAGGGGGAGGGGAGGGGGAGGGGGAGGGGGGAGGTGAGGGAGGGGGAGGGAGGGGAGGGTGGGGGACCTCCCCTTTTCCCAGTACCCCTCTTTCCCCGTTGGGCCCGTCCCCGTAGGGTTTCCATTGTAACTGGGAGGCGGGGAGGGAGGGGGATGGAGGGGGGGAGGGGAGGGGAGGGGGAAGGGGTGGGAGGGGAGGGGGGAAGGGGGGAAGGGGTGGGAGGGGGGAAGGGGGGAGTTGGAGGGAGGGGGAGAGGGGGGGGAGGGGGGAGGGAGGGGGGAAGGGGGGAGGGAGGGGTTGAGGGGGGAAGGGGGACCTCCCCTTTCTTTTTTCGAAACACTTGCCCCGGTGGCCCACGAGCATAGGGGCCCCCGTGCTGATCTGTGTATGTTAAATGACTTGCAATAAAAAACACAACTTTTAAAAACAATCAGTTGCCTTTCGCAACAATGTTGCAACCATCTCACCCAAGCATTGTGACGTCACAAGCTGAAGACCTTGAAAAAAAAGGTTAAAAATAAAAAGATGTAAATTTGTAAAGAGCAGACACCCAATAGCAGCTGCTTGTCCATTGTGACATCACACGCTGAAGACTAAATCCGCACCGCAGCGCCACCTATAGAAACTTCAATAAGGGGGGGGGCAGCGCTTTAAAACCTCTGTAACTTTAAAAACATACGAACAAATTAAATGAAAATATCGCGGCCGGTCAGCCGGGAGGTTGGTGATCAAGGCGGTGCAAAAAGCGTGGCGCCACGGTTTACCGTTTTGCCGGAATCACTGATATATACACAAATCCTGATACAAACCTACAAGATCTGAGTTTTAATAGTATACTAGACCAAGTGGGCCCGTTGGGCCCGTCCTCGTAGGGTTTCCATTGTAACCGGGAGGCGGGGAGGGAGGGGGGAGGGGGACCACCTGTTTTCCCAGTACCCCTCTTTACCCGTTGTGGGATGGGAGGGGGGAGGGGAGGGGGGAGGGAGAGGGGAGGGAGGGGGTAGGGGGGAGGGAGGGGGAGGGAGGGAGGGGAAGGGGGAGGGGGGAAGGGGAGAGGGAAGGGGGGGAGGGAGGAGGACCTCCCCTTTTCCCAGTACCCCTCTTTCCCCGTTGTGCCCGTCCTTGTAGGGTTTCCATTGTAACCGGGAGGAGGGGAGGGAGGGAGGGAGGGAGGAGGGAGGAGGGGAGGGAGGGGGGGAAGGGGAGGGCGGAAAGGGGGGAGGGGGGGGAGGGGGGAGGGAGAGAGGGGAAGGTTTGAAAGAGCATCCCTCTCCCCATCAGAACTGCCTCCTCCATCGACTCCTTTAAGTCCAGGCTCAAAACCTATTTCTACTCCCTAGCTTTTGAGGCTAATTGAGGAGGTACTGTGAACTGTTTGGGAGGGGAGGGGAGGGGGGAAGGGGGGAAGGAGGGGGACCTCCCCTTTTCCCAGTTCCCCTCTTTCCCCGTTGGGCCTGTCCTCGTAGGGTTTCCATTGTAACCGGGAGGACGGGAGGGAGGGAAGGGGGAGGGAGGGAGGAGGGAGGTGTGGAGGGAGGAGGGAGGTGTGGAGGGAGATGGGGAAGGAGGGGGGAGGGGATGGGGTAGGGGGAGGGAGAGGGGAGGGAGGGAGGGGGGGTAGGGGGAGGGAGGGGGAGGGGAGGGGGGAAGGGGGGAGGAGGGGGACCTCCCCTTTACCCAGTACCCCTCTTTCCCCATTGGGCCCGTCCTCGTAGGGTTTCCATTGTAACCGGGAGGAGGGGAGGGAGGGAAGGGGGAGGGAGGGAGGAGGGAGGTGGGGAGGGGGAGGGAGGGGGGGAGGGGAGGGGGGAAGGGGGGAGTGAGGGGGTAGGGGGAGGGTGTGGGGAGGGTGGGGAGAGGGGAGGGGGGGGTAGGGGGGAGGGGGAGGGAGGGGGAAGGGGGGAGGGAGGGGGCTCTCCCCTTTTCCCAGTACCCCACTTTCCCCGTTGGGCCCGTCCTCGTAGGGATTCCATTGTAACCGGGAGGAGGGGAGGGAGGGAAGGGGGAGGGAGGGAGGAGGGAGGAGGGGAAGGGGAGGGCGGAAAGGGGGGGAGGAGGGAAAGGGGGGAGGGGGGAGGGAGAGAGGGGGAGGGTGGAAAGAGCATCCCTCTCCCCATCAGAACTGCCCCCTCCATCGACTCCTTTAAGTCCAGGCTCAAAACCTATTTCTACTCCCTAGCGTCTGACGCTCATTGAGGAGGCGCTGTGAACTGTTTGTGTGCCACTGTATGTTTCATTTTTTCCTTAGTACCTAATCAGATGTACAGCACTTTGGTCAACGTGGGTTGTTTTTAAATGTGCTGTACAAATAAAATGGACTTGACTTGACAGCTCTTCGCAACAATGTAGCACAGGGGCATTGTGACGTCACACGCTGAATACCGCTGGGGGGGGGAAGGGGGGTCAGCTCGAGTTCACCTCACAGGGGCATTGTGACATCACAATCCGCACCGCAGCGCCCCCCTTCTGTCAAAACTTCGATAAATCAGGGGGGGCAGCACTTTTAAACCTCTGTAACTTAAAAAATATGCGTCCGAATTAAATAAAAATATCATTTTCCAGCAGCGAACCGCATGCTGATTAAGGCGGTACAAAAATCGTGGCGCTACGGTTCACCGTTTTGCCGGAATTGCCGTATTCAGCCGACATCAGTGTTATATATATATATATATTCAAGATCTGAGTTTTAATAGTATATAGATAGATAGATAGATAGATAGATAGATAGATAGATAGATAGATAGATAGATAGATAGATAGATAGATAGATAGATAGATAGATAGATAGATAGATAGATAGATAGATAGATAGATAGATAGATAGATAGATAGATAGACTAGCACAAGTGTGCCCGTTGGGCCCGTCCTCGTAGGGTTTCCATTGTAACCGGGAGGGGAGTGGGGGGGAGGGAAGGGAGGGAGGAGGGAGGTGTGGAGGGGGGAGGGGAGGGGGGGATGGGAGGGGGGAGGGGAGGGGGGAAGGGAGGGAGAGGGGAGGGAGCGGGGTAGGGGGGAGGGGGAGGGAGGGGGAGGGGAAGGGGGGAAGGGGAGGGAGAGGGGAGGGAGGGGAGAGGGAAGGGGGGAGGGAGGGGGACCTCCCCTTTTCCCAGTACCCCTCGTTCCCCGTTGGGCCCGTCCTCGTAGGGTTTCCATTGTAACCGGGAGGAGGGGAGGGAGGGAAGTGGATGGGAGGGAGGAGGGAGGTGTGGAGGGAGGAGGGGAGGGGGAGGGGAGGGGGGAGGAGGGAAGGGGGGGGGAGAGGGAGGGAGGGGGGTAGGGGGAGGGAGGGGGGAGGGGGTAAGGGGGAGGGAGGGGAACCTCCCGTTTTCCCTGTACCCCTCTTTCCCCGTTGAGCCCGTCCTTGTAGGGTTTCCATTGTTACCGGGAGGGGAGTGGGGGGAGGGAAGGGAAGAGGGAGGTGTGGATGGGGGAGGGGACGGAAGGGGGGAGGGGATGGGGGAGGGGGGAAGGGGGGGAGGGAGAGGGGAGGGAGGGGGTAGGGGGGAGGGGGAGGGTGGGGGGAAGGGGGAGGGTGGGGGACCACCCGTTTTCCCAGTACCCCTCTTTCCCCGTTGGGCCCGTCCTCGTAGGGTTTCCATTGTAACCGGGAGGCGGGGAGGGAGGGGGGAGGGAGGGAGGAGGGAGGTGTGGAGGGAGGAGGGGAGGGAAGGGGTTGGATTGGAGGGAAGGGGGGGAGGGGGGAAGGGGGGGAGGTGGAGGGAGGGGGGAGGGAGGGGGGAGGGAGGGGGACCTCCCATTTTCCCAGTACCCCTCTTTCACCGTTGGGCCCGTCCTCGTAGGTTTTCCATTGTAACCGGGAGGCGGGGAGGGAGGGGGGAGGGAGGGAGGAGGGGAGGGGGATGGAGTGGGGAGGGGAGGGGGGAAGGGGTGGGAGGGGAGGGGGGAAGGGGGGAGGGGGGAAGGGGGGAGGTGGAGGGAGGGGGGGAGGTGGAGGGAGGGGGGAGGGGGAGGGAGGGGGGGAGGGGGAGGGAGGGGACCTCCCCTTTTCCCAGTACCCCTCTTTCCCCGTTGGGCCCGTCCCCGAGAGGTGAGGGAGGTGGGGAGGGATGGGGAGGGAGTTGGGGAGGAGGGGGGGAGGTAGTGGGGATGGAGGTGGGAAGGAGTGGGGAGGAAGGGGTTGAGGGGGGAAGGGGGACCTCCCCTTTCTTTTTTCGAAACACTTGCCCCGGTGGCCCACGAGCATAGGGGCCCCATGCTGATCTGTGTATGTTAAGTGACTTGCAATAAAAAACACAACTTTAAAAAACAATCAGCTGCTTTTCGCAACAATGTAGAACCCATCTCACACAAGCATTGTGACGCCACAAGCTGAAGACCTTGGAAAAAAAAGGTTAAAAATAAAAAGATGTAAATTTGTAAAGAGTAGACACCCAATAGCAGCTGCTTGTCCATTGTGACGTCACACGCTGAAGGGGGGGGGGAAGGGGGGTCAGCTCGAGCTCATCTCACAGGGGCATTGTGACATCACACGCTGAAGACTAAATCTGCACCGCAGCGCCCCCCTGAAAAGGGGGGGGGGGGCAGCGCTTTAAAACCTCTGTAACTTAAAAAATACGCGATCAAATTAAATGAAAATATCACGGCCGAGCGAGCGCGAGATTGGCGATTGAGGCGGTGCGAAAACCGTGGCGCTACGGTTCGCCTTTTTTCCGCAATCGATGTTACGTACGGTTCAGGTCATTCCCAAAAATATATATCAATATATCTACATAACACAAGATCTGAGTTTTAATAGTATACTAGCACGAGTGTGCCCGTTGGGCCCGTCCTCGTAGGGTTTCCATTGTAACCGGGAGGGGAGTGGGGGGGGAGGGAAGGGGGAGGGAGGGAGGAGGGAGGTGTGGAGGGGGGGGGAGGGGGGAGAGGGGGGGAGGGTGGAAGGGAGGGGGGAGGGAGGGGGGAGGGAGAGGGGAGGGAGAGGGGTAGGAGGGAGGGGGGGAGGGGAGGGGAGGGGGGAGGGAGGGGGGAGGGAGGGGGGGAAGGGGAAGGGAGAGGGGAGGGAGGGGGGTATGGGGGGAGGGAGGGGGACCTCCCATTTTCCCAGTACCCCTCTTTCCCCGTTGGGCCCGTCCTCATAGGGTTTCCATTGTAACCGGGAGGAGGGGAGGGAGGGAAGGGGGAGGGAGGGAGGAGGGAGGTGTGGAGGGAGGAGGGGAGGGGGAGGGAAGGGGGAGGGGAGGGGGAGGGAATGGGGGAGGGGAGGGGGGAAGGGGGACCTCCCCTTTCCCCAGTACCCCTCTTTCCCCGTTGGGCCCGTCCTCGTAGGGTTTCCATTGTAACCGGGAGGAGGGGAGGGAGGGAAGGGGGATGGAAGGTGGAGGGAGGTGTGGAGGGGGAGGGGAGGGGGGAAGGGGGGGAGAGGGGTAGGGGGGAGGGAGGGGGGAAGGGGGAGGGAGTGGGGAAGGGGGAGGGAGGGGGACCTCCCCTTTTCCCAGTACCCCTCTTTCCCCGTTGGGCCCGTCCTCGTAAGGTTTCCATTGTAACCGGGAGGGGAGTGGGGGGGAGGGAAGGGAGGAGAGAGGAGGGAGGTGTGGAGGGGGGAGGGGAGGGGGAAGGGGGGGAGGGGAGAAGGGGGGGAGGTGGAGGTAGGGGGGAGGGAGAGGGGGAGGGAGAGGGGAAGGGGAGAGGGAGGGGGACCTCCCCTTTTCCCAGTACCCCTCTTTCCCCATTGGGCCCATCCCCGAGGGGTGAGGGAGGGGGGGAGGGAGTGGGGATGGAGGTGGGAAGGAGTGTGGAGGAAGGGGTTGAGGGGGAAGGGGGACCTCCCCTTTCATTTTTCGAAACACTTGCCCCGGTGGCCCACGAGCATAGGGGCCCCATGCTGATCTGTGTATGTTAAATGACTTGCAATAAAAAACACAAGTTTAAAAAACAATCAGTTGCCTTTCGCAACAATGTTGCAACCATCTCACACAAGCATTGTGACGTCACAAGCTGAAGACCTTGAAAAAAAAGGTTAAAAATAAAAAGATGTAAATTTGTAAAGAGCAGACACCCAATAGCAGCTGCTTGTCCATTGTGACGTCACACGCTGAAGACCGCACCGCAGCGCCCCTTAAAAGGACCATCAATGATTAATGAGGGGGGGGTCAGTGCTTTATAACCTCTGTAACTTAAAAAATATACGACCGAATTAAATAAAAACATCATTTTCCAGCAGATGTCCCCTTGGTGATTAAGGCCGCGCAAAACTATTGGCGCTACGGTTTACCGTTTTGGAGAAATCAGCGAAATCATATATACATACATATATATTACCATACAAGATCTGAGTTTTAATAGTATACTAGAACAAGTGTGCCCGTTCAAAGCGGGCCCGTTGGGCCCGTGCCCACACCCAGGGAGTGGTGGAGGGAGGGAGGTGTTGAGGATGGAGGGGGGGAGGGTGATGAGAGATGTTGCGGTATTTGTGGAGGGGGGAGAGAGTGAGGGGGGAGGGGGCCCGGGGGGGGGGGGGGATAGCGGGGAGATGTTCTCCCGGGTGTGGGAGAGAGGAGAGAAGGAAGGGGAGAGAGGAGAGGTGAGCCGGTGATCGCGGGCTGGCGCCGCTAACGGCGTCCATTGTTTTGGTGCGAGTGAGGAGATGCCGCGCATGCGTGCTGAGTACAGAGTGAGGAGATTCCGCGCATGCGTACTGAGCACTGCCGGACCGTAGCGCCCCCCTTCTGTCAAAACTTCGATAAATGAGGGGGGGCAGCACTTTTAGACCTCTGTAACTTAAAAAATATGCGTCCGAATTAAATAAAAATATCATTTTCCAGCAGCGAACCGCATGGTGATTAAGGCGGTACAAAAATCGTGGCGCTACGGTTCACCGTTTTGCCGGAATTGCCGTATTCAGCCGACATCAGTGGAATATATATACAAACCTAGAAGATCTGAGTTTTAGTAGTATACTAGACCAAGTGGGCCCGTTGGGCCCGTCCTCGTAGGGTTTCCATTGTAACCGAGAGGGGAGGAAAGGGGGAGGGTTGGGGGAGGGAAGGGGGAGGGAGGGGAGGGGGGGAGGGGGGAGGGAGAGGGGAGGGAGGGGGTAGAGGGAGGGGGAGAGGGGGGGATGGGAGGGGGGAGGGGAGGGGGGAGGGGAGGGGGGAAGGGAGGAGGGAAGGGGGGAGGGAGAGGGGAGGGAGGTGGGTAGGGGGGAGGGAGGGATGGGGACCTCCCCTTTTCCCAGAACCCCTCTTTCCCCGTTGGGCCCGTCCTCGTAGGGTTTCCATTGTAACCGGGAGGAGGGGAGGGCGGGAAGGGGGAGGGAGGGAGGAGGGAGGTGTGGAGGGAGGAGGGGAGGGGAGGGAGGGGGGAGGGGAGGGAGGGAGGTAGGGGGAGGGAGGGGGAGGGGGAGGGGAGGGGGAAGGGGGGAGGGAGGGGGACCTCCCCTTTTCCCAGTACTCCTCTTTCCCCGTTGGGCCCGTCCTCGTAGGGTTTCCATTGTAACCGGGAGGAGGGGAGGGAGGGAAGGGGGAGGGAGGGAGGAGGGAGGTGTGGAGGGAGGAGGGGAGGGGGAGGGAGGGGAGGGGGGAAGGGGGGGAGGGGGTAGGGGTGAGGGGGAGGGAGGGGGGAGGGAGGGGGGAGGGAGGGGGAGAGGGGAGGGGGGGTAGGGGGGGGAGGGGGAGGGAGGGGAGAGGAGAGGGGGGAGAGGAGAGGGGGGGAGGGGAGAGGGGGGAGAGGAGAGGGGAGAGGAGAGAGGGGAGGAGGAGAGGGGGAGAGGAGAGGGGAGAGGAGAGGGGAGAGAGGAGGGGGGAGAGGAGGGGGGGAGGGGGGGAGGGGTGGGAGGGGGGGAGGGGTGGGAGGGGTGGGAGGGGGGGAGGGGTGGGAGGGGTGGGAGGGGGGAGCGGTGGGAGGGGGGGAGGGGGGAGGAGGGGGGAGGAGGGAGGGGGGGAGGAGGGAGGGGGGAGGAGGGAGGGGGAGAGGAGGGAGGGGGAGAGGAGGAGGGGGGAGAGGAGGGGGGGAGGAGGGGGGAGAGGAGGGGGGAGAGGAGAGGGGGGAGAGGAGAGGGGGGGAGAGGAGAGGGGGGGAGGGGAGAGGAGAGGGGAGAGGAAAGAGTGGAGGGGGAGAGGAGAGGGGGGAGAGGAGAGGGGAGAGGGGGGAGAGGAGAGGGGGGAGAGGAGGGGGGGAGAGAGGAGAGGAGAGGGGGGAGAGAGGAGAGGTGTCTATTTTACTTTAAAATAAACAGCATTCTTTGTTGAAAAAGAAATTAATCTTATCTATAGAGCAGAAGCGGGAGAGGCGACGGCGACTACACTTCCCGGCGGTCAGCGCTGCGGGGAAGGGAGGGAGGGAGGGATGAGGTAGGGAGGAGAGGAGAGTGGGGAGGGAGGGAGGGGGGAGAGGGGAGGAGAAGGGGAGGGAGGGTGTAAGGGAGGGGGGAAGGGGGGGGGAAGGGAGGGGAAAGGGAGGGGGGAAGGGAGGGGGAGGGGGGAGGGAAGGGGGAGAGGAGAGGGGGGAGAGGAGAGGGGGGGAGAGGAGAGGGGGGAGAGGAGAGGGGGGGAGAGGAGAGGGGGGAGAGGAGAGGGGGGGAGAGGAGGGGGGGAGAGGAGGGGGGGAGGAAGGGGGCAGAGGTGGGGGGAAGGGGAGGGAGAGGGGAGGGGAGGGGAGGGGGGAGGGGAGGGGGGAGGGTGTGGGAGGGAAGGGGGAGGGGGGAGGGGGACCTCCCCTTTTCCGTAAATGAAATCAAACAGCGGGAGAGGCGACGGCGACTACACTTCCGCTTCGGGGAGAGGAGGGGGGGGGAGAGGAGGGGGGGAGAGGAGGGGGGGAGTGGGGGAGGGGTGGGAGGGGGGGAGGGGTGGGAGGGGGGAGGGGTGGGAGGGGGGGAGGGGTGGGAGGGGGGAGGGGTGGGAGGGGGGAGGGGGGAAGGGGGGAGGAGGGAGGGGGGAGGAGGGAGGGGGGAGGAGGGAGGGGGAGAGGAGGGAGGGGGAGAGGAGGAGGGGGGAGAGGGAGGGGGGGGAGGAGGGGGGAGAGGAGGGGGGAGAGGAGAGGGGGGGGAGAGGAGAGGGGGGGAGGGGAGAGGAGAGGGGAGAGGAAAGAGTGGAGGGGGAGAGGAGAGGGGGGAGAGGAGGGGGGGGGAGAGAGGAGAGGAGAGGGGGGAGAGAGGAGAGGTGTCTATTTTACTTTAAAATAAACAGCATTCTTTGTTGAAAAAGAAATTAATCTTATCTATAGAGCAGAAGCGGGAGAGGCGACGGCGACTACACTTCCCGGCGGTCAGCGCTGCGGGGAAGGGAGGGAGGGAGGGATGAGGTAGGGAGGAGAGGAGAGTGGGGAGGGAGGGAGGGGGGAGAGGGGAGGAGAGGGGGAGGGAGGGTGTAAGGGAGGGGGGAAGGGGGGGGAGGGAGGGGAAAGGGAGGGGGGAAGGGAGGGGGAGGGGGAGGGAAGGGGGAGAGGAGAGGGGGGGAGAGGAGAGGGGGGGAGAGGAGAGGGGGGGAGAGGAGAGGGGGGGAGAGGAGGGGGGGAGAGGAGGGGGGGAGAGGAGGGGGGGAGGAAGGGAGCAGAGGTGGGGGGAAGGGGAGGGAGAGGGGAGGGGAGGGGAGGGGAGGGGGGAGGGGGTGGGAGGGAAGGGGGAGGGGGAGGGGGAGGGGGACCTCCCCTTTTCCCAGTACCCCTCTTTCCCCGTTGGGCCCGTCCTCGTAGGGTTTCCATTGTAACCGGGAGGAGGGGAGGGAGGGAAGGGGGAGGGAGGGAGGAGGGAGGTGTGGAGGGAGGAGGGGAGGGGGAGGGAGGGGGGAGGGGAGGGGGGGAAGGGGGGGAGGGGGGAGTGAGGGGGTAGGGGTGAGGGGGAGGGAGGGGGGAGGGAGGGGGGAGGGAGGGGGAGAGGGGAGGGGGGTTAGGGGGGAGGGGGAGGGAGGGGGAGGGAGGGAGGATGGGAGGGGGAAGGGGGGAGGGAGGGGGCTCTCCCCTTTTCCCAGTACCACTCTTTCCCCGTTGGGCCCGTCCTCGTAGAGTTTCCATTGTAACCGGGAGGAGGGGAGGGAGGGAAGGGGGAGGGAGGGAGGAGGGAGGTGTGGAGGGAGGAGGGGAGGGGGAGGGAGGGGGGAGGGGAGGGGGGAAGGGGGGGAGGGGGGAGTGAGGGGGTAGGGGTGAGGGGGAGGGAGGGGGGAGGGAGGGGGAGAGGGGAGGGGGGGAGGGGGAGGGAGGGGGAGGGGGGGGGAGGGAGAGGGGAAGGGGGAGGGGGAGGGAGGGGGGAGGTAGGGGAGGGGGAGGGGGGAAGGGGGGAGGGGGGAGGTAGGGGAGGGGGAGGGGGGAAGGGGGAGGGGGAGGGGGGAATGGGGAGGGAGGGGCACAGGGGCATTGTGACGTCACACGCTGAATACCACGGGGGGGGGGGGGAAGGGGGGGTCTGCTCGAGTTCATCTCACAGGGGCATTGTGACATCACAATGAAGAATAAATCCGCAGCGCAGCGCCCCCCTTCTGTCAAAACTTCGATAAATCAGGGGGGGCAGCACTTTTAAACCTCTGTAACTTAAAAAATATGCGTCCGAATTAAATAAAAATATCATTTACCAGCAGCGAACCGCATGCTGATTAAGGCGGTACAAATATCGTGGCGCTACGGTTCACCGTTTTGCCGGAATTGCCTTCAGCCGACATCAGTGGAATATATATACAAACACCGCTTCAAGATCTGAGTTTTAGTAGTATATAGATAGACTAGCACGAGTGTGCCCGTTGGGCCCGTCCTCGTAGGGTTTCCATTGTAACCGGGAGGAGGGGAGGGAGGAAAGGGGGAGGGAGGGAGGAGGGAGGTGTGGAGGGAGGAGGGGAGAGGGAGGGAGGGGGGAAGGGGGGGAGGGGGGAGGGAGAGGGGTAGGGGGGGAGGGGGAGGGAGGGGGGAGGGGAAGGGGATGGAGGGGGACCTCCCCTTTTCCCAGTACCCCTCTTTCCCCGTTGTGCCTGTCCTCGTAGGGTTTCCATTGTAACCGGGAGGAGGGGAGGGAGGGAAGGGGAGGAGGGAGGTGTGCAGGGAGGAGGGGAGGGGGAGGGAGGGGGGGAGGGGAGGGGAGGGGGAAGGGGGGACGGGGGAGGGAGAGGGGAGGGAGGGGGTAGGGAGGGAGGGGGAGGGAGGGGGACCTCCCCTTTTCCCAGTACCGCTCTTTCCCCGCTGTGCCTGTCCTCGTAGGGTTTCCATTGTAACCGGGAGGAGGGGAGGGAGGGAAGGGGAGGAGGGAGGTGTGGAGGGAGGAGGGGAGGGGGAGGGAGTGGGGGAGGGGAGGGGAGGGGGGAAGGGGGGACGGGGAGGGAGAGGGGAGGGAGGGGGTAGGGAGGGAGGGGGAGGGAGGGGGACCTCCCCTTTTCCCAGTACCCCTCTTTCCCCGTTGGGCCCATCCTCGTAGGGTTTCCATAGTAACCGGGAGGAGGGGAGGGAGGGAAGGGGAGGGAGGGAGGAGGGAGGGAGGTGTGGAGGGAGGAGGGGAGGGGGGGAGGGGAGGGGTGGAGGGGAGGGGGGAAGGGGGGGAGGGGGGAGGGAGAGGGGAGGCGGGGTAGGGGGGGAGGGAGGGGGGAGGGAGGGAGGGGGGAGGGAAGGGTAAAGTGGGGAGGGAGGGGGACCTCCCCTTTTCCCAGTAGCCCTCTTTCCCCGTTGGGCCCGTCCTCGTTGGGTTTCCATTGTAACCGGGAGGAGGGGAGGCAGGGAAGGGAGGTAGGAGGGGAGGGGGAGGGAGGGGGGAGGGGAGGGGGGATGGAAGGGGGGAGGGGGAGGGAGAGGGGAGGGAGGGGGGTAGGGGGGGAGGGGGAGGGAGGTGGAGGGAGGGGGGAGGGGAGGGGGAGGGAGGGGGACCTCCCCTTTTCCAAGTACCGCTCTTTCCCCGTTGGGCCCGTCTTCGTAGGGTTTCCATTGTAACCGGGAGGGGAGTGGGGGGGGGGTAAGGGGAGGGAGGGAGGAGGGAGGTGTGGAGGGGGAGGGGAGGGGGAGGGAGGGGAGGGGGGAAGGGGGGAGGGGAGGGAGAGGGGTAGGGGGGGAGGGGGAGGAGGGGGAGGGAGGGGGAGGGGAGGGGGCAAGTGGGGAGGGAGGGGGACCTCCCCTTTTCCCAGTAGCCCTCTTTCCCCGTTGGGCCCGTCCTCGTAGGGTTTCCATTGCAACCGGGAGGAGGGGAGGCAGGGAAGGGAGGGAGGGGGGGGAGGGGTGGAGGGGAGGGGGGAAGGGGGGAGGGAGGGGAGGGAGGGTGGTAGGGGTGGTGGGGGAGTGAGGGGGGGAGGGGAGGGGGGAGGGGGACCTCCCCTTTTCCAGTACCCCTCTTTCCCCGTTGGGCCCATCTTCGTAGGGTTTCCATTGTAACCGGTAGGGGATTGGGGGGGTGTAAGGGGAGGGAGGGAGGAGGGAGGTGTGGAGGGTGAGGGAGCGGGGAGGGGAGTGGGGAGGGGAGGGAGAGGGGTAGGGGGAGGGGGAGGGAGGGGGAGGGAGGGGAGGGAGGGGGAGGGAGGGGGAGGGAGGGGGAGGGGAGGGGGAAGGGAGAGGGGGAGGGAGGGATGGAGGGGACGGGGGGGAGTTAGGGGGAGGGGTGAGGGAGGGTGGAGGGAGTTGGGGAGGGAGGAGGAGTTTTAGGAGGGAGTGGGGGTGGAGGTGGGAAGGAGGGGGGAGGAAGGGGTTGAGGGGTGAAGGGGGACCTCCCCTTTTCCCAATACCCCTCTTTCCCCCCACCACCAAGCCCCCTCCGCAACGATCTCTCTCCCCCAGACACACTCTCAGTGTCTTTTCACAAAATTTCCGGTCACTAAGCTTCCGGTCTTAAGCTCAGGGGTGACCGAGCTTTTGCGGTTGCAGCTCCTAGACTGTGGAACAGCATCCCTCTCCCCATCAGAACTGCCCCCTCCATCCACTCCTTTAAGTCCAGGCTCAAAACCTATTTCTACTCCCTCGCGTTTGAGGCTCATTGAGGAGGTGCTGTAGGTGCTGTGAACTGTTTGCGTGCCACTGTATGTTTCATTTTTTTCCTTATTACCTAATCAGATGTACAGCACTTTGGTCAACGTGGGTTGTTTTTAAATGTGCTATACAAATAAAATTGACTTGACTTGACCAAGTGCTTCTCATAAAAAAATGTAAATTTGTAAAGAGTAGACACCCAATAGCAGCTGCTTGTCCATTGTGACGTCACACGCTTTTCGCAACAATGTTGCACCCATCTCACAGGGGCATTGTGACATCACAAGCTGAAGAACTTCAATAAATCCGCACCACAGCGCCCTCTATAAATTAGGGGGGGGGGAAGCGCTTTAAAACCTCTGTAACATAAAAAACATGCGACCGAATTAAATAAAAAATAATTTTCCAGCAGATAACCGCGTGGTGATTAAGGTGGTGCAAAAATCGTGGCGCTACGGTTCACCGTTTTGACGAAATCAGAGAAACCGTTGTTACGTGCATACCAGGTCAAACCCCCCAAAAATACACAAGATCTGAGTTTTAATAGTATACTAGAACAAGTGTGCCCGTTCAAAGCGGGCCCGTTGGGCCCGTCCCCACACCCCCCATTTTCTCCTCCCCCAGCCCCACTCTTACTCTCCCCACACCCTCCCCTTGGGCGGGGAGGGGGTGGTGCAGGGAGGGAGGTGTTGAGGATGGAGGGGGGAGGGTGATGAGAGATGGGGCGGTATTTGTGGAGGGGGGAGAGAGTGAGGGGGGAGGGGGACGGGAGGAGGGAGGGATGGGGGAGAGGGGAGGGATATGGACCTCCCCTTTTCCCAGTACCCCTCTTTCCCCCACCACCAATTCCCCTCCGCACTACCCCTGTTGTCCCATTCCCCATTCTCAGACCCCCCCCCCCCCCATCTTCTCTCCCCCAGACACACTCTTAGCATCAGTTAAAGGCCCGGTGGGGGGGGGGGTGCGGGGGATCGGATCAGTGAAAAGTCCGGGGGGGGGGTGCAGGAGATCGCATCATTCAAAGGCCCGGGTGGG
>NW_027603387.1:0-16000 GCF_053455715.1 Rhinoraja longicauda
GGGAATGCATCCTGCATGTGAGATATCCATTCGAGAGTCTGATAGCAGCAAGAAATAAGCTGTTCTTGAATCTGGGTCAACCATGATTATGTTTGCTGCTTCCCCGAGCCAGCATGAAGTGTACAGTAGATGGGAGTGGTTGTGGAAAAGAGAGGCTAGTTTGTGTGATGGACTGGGCGATGTCCACAATCCTCAGCAATGTCTTGTGATCTTGCAAAGAACTGTTGCAGACCGAGCTGTGATAGATCCCAAAATAATGTTATCTACTGTGCATCTTTAGAAATTGGTAGGCTTCTTTGGAGACAGGCTGGCCTTTTTTTGTCTCCTGGGGATGCAAGGAATGGGTGTGCTTTCTCGGTTGGAACATCAATGTGGTTGAACCAGGCCAAAATGTTGATGATATTAACACCTAGAAACTTGAAGCTATCCACTTTAGCACCACTGATGGGGACTGGAGTGTGTACTCCAACCCATCTGCTGAAGTTGATGATCAGGTACTTTGTTTCGGTGACATTAGGGAGAGGTAGTCCTCAAACCAAGCTCTCCACCTCATTCCCATATGCTGCTCCATCATTACGGTTTGACTCACTACAGCGGTGTCATCTACAAACTTGTAAATGGAGTACGAGCTGAATTTGGTTACAGAGTCACAAGTGTATAGGGAGTATTGCAAGGGTTTGAGGATGAAGCCTTGCAGGGCACCGATGTTAAGAATTATTATGGAGGATGCTTTGTCACCTATCCTTTACTGATTGTAGTCTATGAGTCAGGAAGTCAAGGATCTAGTTGGAGATGGTGATGCCGTGTCCTAGGTCTATGAGTTTGTAAATGAGCTTGGTGTTGAAGATGGAGTTATAATAAACGAGTGGAAGTCTGACATAGATTTCCTTGTTATCCAGATGGTCCAGTATTGACCATAGGGCTAAAGATTTGGCATTGTCCTTGGACCTGCTGCGGCAGCGAGATCACATTTGGAGCACTGTGCGCAGTTCTGGTCGCCCAGCTACAGGGAGGATGTGATTACATTGGAAAGGACGCAGAAGAGATTGACCAGCATGCTACTTGGGACGTCAGCTTGAGTTATAGGGAGAGGTTGGCTCATGGATACATCTTATGATTGAACACACTGGTAGGTATCACAAAATGCCGGAGTAACTCAGCAGGCCAGGCAGCATCTCTGGAGAGAAGGAATGGGTGACGTTTCAGGTCGAGACCCTTCTTCAGACTGATTTTTCAGATTGAACTGATTGGTCGGGATCACTTGATGTTTGCTAAATAGTGACCTCAGGTGCAACCGACCGTAAAGTTGTGCCTTTTCAATTTTATGAACTAATTCATAAGTATTTAATTTAATAAACAACCATTCTGAATTATCATGCTGTTGGAGAGGGGAAGTACTCTAGTCTCCAGGTCTGACCTGTTCTGCTGAGGAAGCAAACCTAACATAACTAAGTCTCAAGTCTGAACTATACTATAGTCTGAAGAAGGGTCTCGAACTGTAAAATCATCCGTTCCTGCTCTCCAGAGATGCAGCCTGGCCCGCTGAGTTATTCCAGCTTTTTGTGTTTATCTACGGTCTAAACCAGCATCTGCAGTTCCTTCCAACATAACTAAGATGCTGTAGAACTCCATTCAAGAATGATCCATTGTCCTTGACAAGTTTTGAGAGGTTAGCTTGATCAAAACATACTTAGTGGGCTCAAGGGAAAAATAGCCAGGAACGGCTCCAATTGCCTGCGGCAACAACTGACTGCCTGCAAAGGCCAATTGAGAATCTATGGGTAGCAATTTAGTAAGTTGAGAACAATATCAATCTGTCATTCAACATTGCATTAAGCAGATTATCCAATCATTACACATTGCCAAAATCAATTCTTGAAGAAAAACCTGAATAGTAGTGCCAATCAGCACAAAACTTGTGCTACATAATCTTCTCCAAAGCATCATGATAATTCTCTTTAACCAGCTCCGCTATTCCAAAATCTGAAACCAAACTAGCACTTAAAAAATCTAGACTATTAAGAGACTGTGCACAGAAACCATTGTAGATTAAAAATAGGGTGGCATAGTGGCACAAATGTTAGAGTTGCTGCCTCACAGCACCAGAGATTTTGGCTCGATCCCAACATCAGGTGTTGTCTGTGTGGAGTTTGCATGTTCTCCCCGTGACAAGGGTTTTCTCTGGGTATTCCGGTTTACTCCCACATCCCAAAGACATTTGGATTTGTAGGTTAATGGCCTCTGTAAAAAATGTCTCCTCGTGAATAGGAAGTGGATGAGAAAATGGGATAACAGAACAAGTGTGAACAGGTCGGGTGGTCGGGTAGACGGTGGAACATAGGGCTGTATAGAAAAAAAGCAGAAAATAGGTGCAGGAGTAGGCCATTCAGCCCTTTGAGCCAGCACCACCATTCAATATGATCATGGCTGATCTTCCAAAATCAGTACCCCGTTCCTGTTTTCCCCCCCATATCCCTTGATTCCGTTAGCCCTAAGAGCTAAATCTAACTCTCTCTTGAAAGAATCGAGTGAATTGGCCTCCACTGCCTTCTGTGCAGAGAATTTATATTTATTTATGAAATATGTCTCTATAAGATCCAAGAAACATATAAAATTCTTAAGGGATTGGACAGGCTAGATGTAGGAAAAATGTTCCCGATGTTGGGGGAGTCCAGAACCAGAGGTCACAGTGTAAGAATGAGGGGCAGGCCATTTAGGACTGAGATGAGGAAAAATCTTTTCACCCAGTGATTTGTGAAATTCTCTGCCACAGAAGGCAGTGGAGGCCAATTCACTGGATGTTTTCAAGAGAGAGTTAGATATAGCTCTTAGAGCTAAACGAATTAAGGTATAAGGGGAGAAAGCAGGAACGGGGTACTGATTTTGGATGATCAGCCATGATCATATTGAATGACAGTGCTGGCTCGAAGGGCCGAATGGCCTACTCCTGCACCTATTTTCTATGTTTCTATAATCATGAGTAAAACTATTATCGCAAATGCACAAAATCGCCTACCTTTATCAAGCACCTTTCGTATAGGTAAAGGTTTAGTATAGATAATAATGTAGAAACACCTTTAGGATAGATAATGCTTAGCATTATCAGAGGACAAATTAAGCAAAGCCCAAAAAAGGACCCTACATGATTGGGAATCAAAAATTGGTGAAAAGGGTAGACAATGAAGTGATCTTTAAACAAGAGACAAATGACAAGGGGAGAGAATTTCTGAGCTCTGAGTAGACGCTGCAACTATCCATCTCTATGCAAATTGTGGATGCAATTGAGAACAAAAATCACACTGTGTAGGAAAGAATTAGGCTTGTATACACTGGAATTTAGAAGGATGAGGGGGGATCTTATTGAAACATATAAGATAATTAGGGGATTGGACACATTAGAGGCAGGAAACATGTTCCCAATGTTGGGGGAGTCCAGAACAAGGGGCCACAGTTTAAGAATAAGGGGTAGGCCATTTAGAACGGAGATGAGGAAGAACTTTTTCAGTCAGAGAGTGGTGAAGGTGTGGAATTCTCTGCCTCAGAAGGCAGTGGAGGCCAGTTCGTTGGATGCTTTCAAGAGAGAGCTGGATAGAGCTCTTAAGGATAGAGGAGTGAGGGGGTATGGGGAGAAGGCAGGAACGGGGTACTGATTGAGAGTGATCAGCCATGATCGCATTGAATGGCGGTGCTGGCTCGAAGGGCTGAATGGCCTACTCCTGCACCTATTGTCTATTGTCTAGAACTGCAAATGCTGGTTTAAATAGAAGGTAGACACAAAATGCTGGAGTTACTCAGCGGGATATGCAGCATCTCTGGAGCGAAGGAATGGGTGACGTTTCGAGTCGAGATCATACTGGAAGTTACAGAACTGAGGTGGGGGATAGGGGAAAAAAAAGGGTGAAGTAATCATATCATATATATACAGCCGGAAACAGGCCTTTTCGGCCCACCAAGTCCGTGCCGCCCAGCGATCCCCGCACATTAACACTATCCTACACCCACTAGGGACTTCTAATGCAAGAATTCATATTTTAAGCTGCAAGAAATTACAGGACCAGAAACTAATATAAATCAGCAAGCATCAGGTGTCATGTGAACAGGAACTTGTTGGGGGGAACCAGCAGGTGCAAAGCTGAATAAATGACAGACATGCTGTATGAGAGTTGATATTTGAGAACTGATATTTTATGTTGAAGGAGCAGCTGTTTAAATGGCAACCATTTAATCTACAAATAGTCTCGGCCTGATATACAAATGACAAAGCTTCATTGCCAATTAAAAACAAATAAAATTACAACATCCTCCAAATTGAATGAAAAATGGTCTGGAGTTTCAACTCAATTGCGTTGAATATTTAATGTAGTGAGCCTGATATCAGTGCAATTGATCCAAAAGATTGCACCAAATCTGTACACATTGCACACGCAGATCTGCAAAGTACGGCAAAACGCAATGTTTTATAAACACGGTGCAAGAAGCAGACCACAAACAAAGGATAGACACAAAATGCTGCAGTAACTCAGTGGGGCAGGCAGCACCTCTGGAGAGAAGGAATGGTCATGTCACCCATTCCTTCTCTCCAGCGATGCTGCCTGTCCCGAAGAGTTACTCCAGCATTTTGTGTCTATCTTTGGTTTAAACCAGCATCTGCAGTTCCTTCCAACGCAAACCACAAACAAAACTGGCCATACCCAAAGGATGAAGTGATGATCATCCTTTGAAGTTTCCATCTATATTCCAAACCATGTAGGTGGGGAGGGACATCAGTTCATGGGACGACGGGAAGGGAGGCGACGGCTGCAATGGGCCTTTGTGGCCAGCTGCAGCGGGGACTATAAAATGACACACAGTTTAAGAATAAGGGGTAGGCCATTTAGAACTGAGATGAAGAAAAACCTTTTCAGTCAGAGAGTTGTGAATCTGTGGACTTCTCTGCCTCAGAAGGCAGTGGAGGCCAATTCTCTGAATGCATTCAAGAGAGAGCTGGATAGAGCTCTTAAGGATAGCGGAGTCAGGGGGTATGGGGAGAAGGCAGGAACGGGGTACTGATTGAGAATGATCAGCCATGATCACATTGAATGGCGGTGCTGGCTCGAAGGGCCGAATGGCCTCTTCCTGCACCTATTGTCTATTGGCACCTCTTGCATCTGGACTCAGTGGGCTGTTCTGTATATTCTGTACTGAGAGGGGAGATTGTGCTTACGTACGGGGATAGCCTTGCTGAGATGTATGCAAATAATGCACTTCATCAAAGGAACCATTGAAACATTGGACCCTGGATCATTTAGATTCGGGGGCACCAACACATTCAGAATACTTTGAATTAAAAAAATTAAGAAACTGATCATGGAGCCACTACCTAGAAAATAATTATGTATTCCCAATACAAAACGTTATTTTCAGCAACTTCAAATTATCATTCACTCAAAATATTTTTTTGATTAACCCAAATCTTTAACAAGTAATCACCTAAATATACAGAGGCATTTTACAACATAATTTTTTTTTTAAACTCTCAGCTACAGATGCAGATTAATGGTTCTCTTTTTGCAAATGACTGAGTGGAATCTTGTAGGCAGGAAACACTTCAAAACTGAGCAATTTGAACAATGTTCCTCACATGCTCTTTCCATCCTACTTCAATTATCTTTTTCCCCCTATTTCTTTCATTTATGTATATAGTGTGCCTTTAACACATCTTTGATATTTTTCTCTTGTAATCTACATTGTAGCAGCCACCACATTCTCAACTCTGACTATAAGCATCTTCCACAGATTTTAATTGATCAATTAGTGACAGTGTTTATGAAGACTAACTTTGAAATATTAATTTCAAAACGTGTAATGCTTTTTTCATAAATGTATAGGCCATTAATAAGTCAACCTTCTCTGATCCATAAAAAGCAACTAGTTTTTCTTTCTCCATTGTTCCTAATAGTTCAGAGAATCGTAAAAATGTATAGCACAGAAATATGTCCTTTCAACCAACCTAGTCCATGCCGATCCACGCTTATCTCATTTCCCACATTTGGCACTTATCACTATCCTTTCACATCCAAGTACATTTATAAATTACTTTTAAACATTGTAAATTTATCTGCCTGCCCCACCCCTTCTAGCAATTTTCCAGGTATTCACCTCCACTTTGATCTCCATTGAATTTCTCCCCTCTCACCTTGAACCTGGTTGAAATAGTTCTAGACTCCCCTGCAGAAAAGATTCTATCTACTCCATCTATGCGGCTCATTTTATAAATCTCTACAAATGTCACCCCTTAGTGAAAATAATCCAGCCTACCTAATCTCTCCTTATCACTTTATCCCTCTATCCCAGGTGACCCTCTATCCTGGTGCATCTTTCCTGTCAATCTCTCTCTTGCTACCACATTCTTCCTGAAATGTGATGACCAGAACTATACACAATGCTCCAAACACAGGCTAACCAATGTTTTGTGCAACTTCAACATCACAACTCTCACATTCAATGCAGTGGCCTGCAAAGCCCTTTTCACTCCACTATCCACTCACACCATTACTTTTAGGGATTAATGGTCTCTGAGGTCTCAGTACATCAGTACTCCCAAGGTCTATGGCATTTACCTCCATATGTTCTACCAGAATTTAACTTCCATTTGCCAATGCACTGCTCAATTTTTTCAAACTTCTCAAACTGCTCAAACTTCTTTGCATCCATGACTCCAATTTGTGTTGTCTGCAAACTTATAATATCCGGTTTTCCAACATATTGTGTTTCCTTATGGACCAGCCTTCACATTTCTGCTAGCTATCGCCTCTTAAGAAAGAAGATTTGTGAGACATGATCTACCCTACACAAAACCTATCCTGGCTCTTTCTAATCAGTCTGTACGTTT
This sequence comes from Rhinoraja longicauda, assembly GCF_053455715.1. NCBI lineage: Eukaryota > Metazoa > Chordata > Chondrichthyes > Rajiformes > Arhynchobatidae > Rhinoraja > Rhinoraja longicauda. The sequence goes on from NW_027603387.1 coordinate 6,872, forward strand.
CTAATTGAACATAAATCCTTCTCTTTACAAACTTCTCCAACAATTTCCCTGGGACTGATGCAAGACTTATCACCCTGTATTTTCCAGGTGTAGTTTAGTTTAGAGACACAGCGTGGAAACAGGCCCTTCTGCTTGAGTCCGCACCAACCAATGATCACCTGCACACGAGCTGTTTCACATTCTGCACACAAGGGGCAGTTTACAGAAGACAATTAACTGCAAGTCTTTGGAACGTGGTAGGAACCCTGAGCAGCCAGAGAAAACCCAAATGGTCACAGGGAGAATATTGACTCCGTACAGACAGCACCAGTAATCAGGATTGAACTCGGGTTTCTGGCGCTGTAAGGCAGCAACTCTACCACTGCGCAATGCTTATCCCCAATGTCTTTGAACAAGAGGACGTTAACTGTCCACTGTTAGCAAGGTGGAAGATTAGAGCTCAGATGGTGATTTTTACATCTTTTAGGCATGCCCTAACAGAGAATCAAAAATTGCAGTCAGACCCCCAATCTCCTCCTTTGCTTCCCTTAGCATCTTGGGATAGATTGACAGATCCTTGGGATTTATCCACCCTATTGTACTCCAACATTCTTGCACCTCCAGATTCAGGGACAGTTTCTTCCCAGCTGTTATCAGGCAACTGAATCATCCTACCACAATTAGAGAGCAGTCCTGAACTATTATCTACCTCATTGGTGACCCTCGGACTATCTGGGATCAGACTTTATCTTGCACTAAACGTATTCCCTTATGTATCTATACACTGTAAATGGCTCGATTGTACAATACAATACAATATATCTTTATTGTCATTGTACAGGGGTACAACGAGATTGTGAATGCAATACGATGCAATAATTTAATTAGCTAGTCAGTATTAATTTAAACACCAACAACCCAATGAAACAGATTGTACCAGTTTAAGACAGTAATTATGTATTGTCTTTCTGCTGATTGGTTAGCACGCAACAAAAGCTTTTCACTGTACCTCGGTAAATGTGACAATAAATAAACTGCACTAAACTTCCTCATTCCTGATACATAACGCTCCAGAATATCATCATACCCCTTCCTTAAACTCTCCAGCCTCCATGTCCTTCACCTTGGTAAAGGCAGATGAAAAGTATTAATTTAAGATTTTGCTCATATCATGCCTGGCTCTATACTACACAAATATTACCCTTCTGGTCCTCATATGACCTACTCCTCCTTTAGCTACCCTCTTGCTTCCAATATACTTATAACATTTAATTACAGCCGCTGGTATTATTTGCATAAATCTTATTAGAGCTTTCCTGTACATCAGCAATTTTTTGCAAATTGGTTATTAGAATAGTGAAACCACAGTTTGTGGGTCCAATACATGCTTGATACAATTTCCTTTCTTTTCAATTCAACTGAGGAAATAATCCTCAACTATTGCTTTGTTTGCAGTGTTTATGCACGACTTAACTTGCTTTGTAACTTCTAATGAGTTTTGAACATATCATTCAGATCTTTTATGGACACCTCTTTGGAAACATTTTACAAGGAACTGTGCCCTCTTCAATCTTTCCATTAAAGTGCATTATCCAGATGTCTCTGCTCCACTCACTCTCTATCCATGGCTGCGTAGTTGGACGCAGTTCCAACTCTATCTTTAAATTCATCGATGACACCACTGTTGTTGGATGAATGACAGGTTATGATGAATCAGAGCAAAGGAGAGATCGATTGTCTAATTGAATGGTGCCAGAATAACCTTGCTCCCGTCTGTAACACCAAGGAGCTGATGACTTTGGTGAGGAAGGCTGAGGATCCACAATCATGTCTTCATCGATGGGTCAGTGGTTCCTTATTGCACATATCTCTGAAGATCTGACTTGCACCCAACATATTGATACAATCAAAGAAAGCCCATCAATGCCTCCACTTCCTTAAAAGGTTGAGGTGATTCAGTATGTCAACGAATACTGATACTCTATTTAGATTTAGATTTAGAGATACAGCGCAGAAACAGGCCCTTCGGCCTACCGGGTCCGCGCCGCCCACTATCCTACACCCACTAGGGACAATTTTTTACATTTGCCCAGCAAATTAACCTACATACCTGTACGTCTTTGGAGTGTTGGAGGAAACCGAAGATCTCGGAGAAAACCCACGCAGGTCAAGGGGAGAACGTACAAACTCCATACAGACGGCGCCCGTAATCAGTATTGAACCAGAGTCTCCGGCACTGCATTCGCTGTAAGGTAGCAACTCTACCGCTGCGCCACTGTGCTGTATTGAATATCTACATGTTTATGGTAGTGTATATTGACTAGTTGCATCATGGCCTGGTTCGACAACTCAAATGCACAGGGAGGCGATTACAAAAAGTCCAGTCCATCATGGGTACCGCGACCTGCCCTCCATTGAAAGAATCAATAAGAGGCACTGCCTTAAAAAGGCAGCCAACATCAAGGAACCTTGGCTATGCTCTCATTTTACTCCTGCCATCGGGAAGGTGGTATAGAAGTCCGAAGACCGTGACCTCTTGGTTCAGGAACAGCTTCTTCCCAACAACCATCAGGCTACTGAACACTACAAACACCAACTAAATTTCAAACTCTCTTGGTTGCACTACAGACTTTTGGCCTTTGTTTTGTACTAATATTGGGGTTTCTTATTTGGTTTTTTAAAATTTGTTATGTTATCTATTGATTCCCCTTTTACTGCTGCTAGAATTTCATTGGTGCAGTACATATGGCAATTAAACACTCTTGACACGACTCTGGAAAAAATGGCAACCAATAGACAATTGGTGCAGGAGGAGGCCATTCGGTCCTTCGAGCCATTCAATGTGATCATGGCTGATCATTCTCAATCAGTACCCCGTTCCTGCCTTCTCCCCATACCCCCTGACTCCGCTATCCTTAAGAGCTCTATCTAGCTCTCTCTTGAATGCATTCAGAGAATTGGCCTCCACTGCCTTCTGAGGCAGAGAATTCCACAGATTCACAACTCTCTGACTGAAAACGTTTTTCCTCATCTCAGTTCTAAATGGCCTACCCCTTATTCTTAAACTGTGGCTCCTGGTTCTGGACTCCCCCAACATTGGGAACATGTTTCCTGCCTCTAACGTGTCCAACCCCTTAATAATCTTATACGTTTCGATAAGATCTCCTCTCATCCTTCTAAATTCCAGTGTATACAAGCCTAGTCACTCCAGTCTTTCAACAGATGACAGTCCCGCCATTCCGGGAATTAACCTAGTAAACCTATGCTGCACGCCCTCAATAGCAAGAATATCCTTCCTCAAATTTGGAGACCAAAACTGCACACAGTACTCCAGGTGCGGTCTCACTAGGGCCCTGTACAACTGCAGAACCATGCTGGATAGCTTGTTAACCCAGTTCTGTTAATAAGAACATTGTTCCCACAGTGCAATGTGGGGAGGTCTGCATGGCAGTGACCTCTCTACAATGCGCTGTGCATGTCCTCTGGAGATCTGTTAACCCTCCTGACATCTACCAACATCAACCCAGATTTCAAATCAGCAGAAAGCAGCATTTGCGTTAAGCTTTAAGAATTAGTGCTTTCAAATCCTTTCAATGAATGTGGAAGTGTACTTATAAACTAAAGCCAGTGCAAGGGCATTATCATAGAAGTACGATATTGCCAATATCGAAGTGACAAAAGATTAAATGATTTCTGCAGGATAACATTTTCAGCTACAACAAGCCATTGGCAGTATTATATGCCAGCTGTGCTAATCCACGAATCGAGCAACTAGAAACCAGCAAGAGTAAAAATTATATCAAAACTATTGTCCTTGAGATTTTACATCTCCAAAACATAATCTATCACCAAGTACTTTTTGGGGGTTGAACAACCTATCTGACAGTAAGACACACACTATTACAGCCCTGTGATGGCACTTACAGCTTCCATTGTACAGTACATGACAAAAGCATTCAAGTAGAACATGGGGAACAAGCATTAAACAAATCCTGGCAGCAATGCTAAAATCCCAAGTCTTTTAACAGGTCAGAGAATACAGCCCAGGCATTATGGTTGTAATCGGACAGGTCACACAGATGGGCAAGACAGTGGTACTGGAGCCTTACTGAGACACCCAAACACATCTGTAAATATTAAGTGTGGGTTATCAATCATAAGGCAAAACATTACAGGTGTCAGGGGTTAATGCTAGAAGGCAGGGAAATGGGCTTGAGAGGGAAAGATAGATCAGCCGTGACTTGTAGGCGTGTGTACACTGGAATTTAGAAGGATGAGAGGGGATCTTATCGAAACGTATAAGATTATTAAGGGGTTGGACACATTAGAAGCAGGAAACATGTTCCCAATGTTGGGGGAGTCCAGAACCAGGGGCCACAGTTTAAGAATAAGGGGTAGGCCATTTAGAACAGAGATGAGGAAACACTTTTTCAGTCAGAGAGTTGTGAATCTGTGGAATTCTCTGCCTCAGAGGGCAGTGGAGGCCAATTCTCTGAATACATTCAAGAGAGAGCTAGATAGAGCTCTTAAGGATAGCGGAGTCAGAGGGTATGGGGAGAAAGCAGGAACGGGGTACTGATTGAGAATGATCAGCCATGATCACATTGAATGGCGGTGCTGGCTCAAGGGGCCGAATGGCCTCCTCCTGCACTTATTGTCTATTGTCTATTGTGATTGAGTGACGGAGTAGACTTGATGGGCTGAATGGCCTAATTCTGCCCCTAGAACTTATGAACTTATTACCTTCCATTTGGGCACTCTTCAGTAAGGCAATGAAGGAATCAATTAGAACATAGCACCAATGAGAAAGACTAACCCGAGAACAGTGAAGAGACATGGCTGCCACTCCACCCTGTCCCAGGCACGCCCAGCTCAACATCTAAGCTGTCAGCCATTTTTTCAAAGCTGACCCAACTTTCACCCAACTTTCTCAGAACCCACCATTAAAATGGAAGGAACCTAAAAGGTACAAGTCGATAGAGCAATGCAATGTTCGATGACTGACAACTGAGGCACTCGGAATAGAAAACAAGGCAGCACCTCTGGAACGAGACGCTGTGTTAATGTTTCAGGTCAATGATCCCGAGCGACAAGAAAACTAGGTAGTGACAAACATCACACCTCTGACCTGACAAAATATTATTAACCATCTCAAAAACAGGAAGCAATTATTCAGGAGAAACCCCCAAGTCAGCGGATACTAGCATGAGATAAACAACTACCTCAAAACCTGATGTTCATTTAGCATGGTAACACTGACATACAGCATACATCTACAGAAATGAAACCAGATGCAAGCAATAATAAAACACTTTGGGTTCCTTGTTAAATAATGTTCCCTAATCTATTCATTACACGCATGAGGGAAAAAATGTCAACGGAATAGAGGGAAACAATCATAACTCTGCCCATGCCAAGCAAAGATCCTTCAAAACCAAACGATATGATCCAATGTGCCTCATTGTCATTACACACTGAAGCACTGTGGTTAAATTAACGGATTTGTAAACAGTGCTGTACAATTGATCCGGATAAGACATCAAATCTGTCAAGAACCGGGGAACTTAATATCTGATAATTAAATTAGGCTTGCATAAAACATTGATATCAATAATAGTGACCATGAAATTGCAAAATGGTTGTAAAAACTCATTTGGCTCTCAAATCAGGGAATCAAAGATAGTTCAAAAGTAGTTAATTACAGGCACAGCATCTCTGACCTATATCATGCTATGGTGCTGTTTAAAACTGTATCCTGATCCAAAACCTCATATCATATCATATCATATCATATATCTACAGCCGGAAACAGGCCTTTTCGGCCCTCCAAGTCCGTGCCGCCCAGTGATCCCCGTACATTAACACTATCCTACACCCACTAGGGACAATTTTTACATTTACCCAGCCAATTAACCTACATACCTGTACGTCTTTGGAGTGTGGGAGGAAACCGAAGATCTCGGAGAAAACCCACGCAGGTCACGGGGAGAACGTACAAACTCCTTACAGTGCAGCACCCGTAGTCAGGATCGAACCTGAGTCTCCGGCGCTGCATTCGCTGTAAAGCAGCAACTCTACCGCTGCGCTACCGTGCCGCTCATGACAGACCATTTGTGGCACCATAGAGAACCACTGCTCCCATGGGCACCCAAGCAGCCAGTAAAATAACGAATTCCCCAAAATGACAATTTGGCACTTGCCCCATATGGTATCAATGTATCCCAAGAATCATCTCGAACCCCCACAACTCATGTAACAAACTCATGTCAGAACAGAAAAATGAAGCATCTATCCTAGTAGCTTAAACCCAACTCTAATAAAATCCAAGCCTCACATCTACAAAAATGTGGTGCAGAATAACACCCAATGATGACCTGGAGAACCAGAGATTGGAGCCGGAGTAATATTTTGCATATTAGGTGTATTAATAGACTGTACACTCAGTTACAATAAATACAAAAGCTAATGCCAAGATCAACACATGAAACACCATGTGTATTGTAAAAGCATCCATCCATCCATCCTCCACACTGCAGATTTCTCATTTTTCTTCTGAGGCTAACATATACCTATTGCAACCTTGGACTCTTCAGTCACGCCAACCATATTTACAAAAGTAGAATTTTTAAAAAACAGCCTTTACTCCACAACTCTTCATTTGACTGTTTATAGAATCAGGCAGAAATAATCTTTTGGCAAATAAGTTCACAAACCTCTTGAATGGAGTTTGTGAGGAGCTACCCCCCCGGGTGGGGGGGGGGGGGAACAAACTATAAATGCAAAACATGAGAGACCACGAACAAATTGAGACTGCGATTTGTTGCATAACTTCCCCATGATTTACTCATCCCTTCCCTTGCAAATCACCCTCTCCCCAGGTACTTTCCCAATACCTCATCCATCACCTCCATTCAGTGACCCCAACAGTCACAGAAAGCTTGTAGATAGATTTAGAACTGAATTTGGCCAGACAGTTGCAATTGTAGTGAACTAAGAACGCCATCTTGCATGGCATTATGTTGAGGGTTATTGTGGAGCCGATTTTGTCACCAATCCTCACTGATTGAGATCAGCGAGTCAGAAAGTCAAGTGGAAGAGGGGGGAGTCGATTCTTAGTTTCCGGAGTTTGGAGACGAACTTGGATGGTATTATGCTGTTGAAGGCCGAGGACAAAAATCGACGAATAAGAGTATAATTTGGGAATCCTTGTTGTCTCGGTACTCCAGAGATCGGTTTAGGACCAGGGAGATGAAATTCCTGTGTGTGCTGTGGAACTGTTGCAACAGTAAGCAAACTGCAGTGGGTCAAGGCTGGCTGGAGTTAGCGTGGGTCATCACCAGTCTCTCAAAGCACTTCATGGCGGTGGTTGCCCCTGGATGGTTCTCATTGAGGCACGGTACCTTCCTTTTCTTCGGTACCGGGATAATAGTGGACGTTCTGAAACAGGTGGGGACCTCGGAATGGAGCAGTGAGAGATTAAAGATGCCTGTGAATACCTCTACCTGCTGATCCACACAGGTCTTATCTTATCGAAAAGTATAAGATTATCAAGGGGTTGGCCATGTTAGAGGCAGGAAACATGTTCCCAATGTTGGGGGAGTCTTCGGGAGACGGTGTCATACGTAAGTCAAAGAATACCCACATCAATTTCTACAGGTGTAGAATAGGGAGCATTTTTGTGACTGGATGCCTTTTCGAAGCACTGTTTGTAACAGGTCCCTTTGGTGGTTTTGGGGGGGGGGGTGAATACCAATGATAGACCAGGCAGTGTCCACACCTTTTGTAATCTCCTTTGTTCCTGGGCATTGGAGTTGCTGAACGAGACTGTAACGTGACCAAAGACCCACCCATCTCTTTTCATTCCTGACGTAAGGAAAGGCTGGAGAGTCTGAACACCATGAACACTCGATTCAGAATAGCTTCTTCCCAACACCCATCAAGCTCTTGAACAGTAACAATGAATTCTGGACTGTCCTTGGTTGCACTAAGAACTTTTTTTGCATTGGGATTATTTTGTTTGGTTAATTCTCTTTTAATAATGAATATTGTGCTTACAGGTCTGTTATGCTGTTGCAAGAATTTCATTGTTCTGTTGGCCTTACATATGACAAATAAATTGCTGACCCTTGACATTTCACCTCTGGCGTATGTTACTATCTCCACCCATCTGCCAATCACTCCTTCTCATCTGAATACACCCAGTTTCTGACTCGCCTCTTCCCATCACCTCTCTTCACAAACTTTCCTTTATTCCAACAGTTGAAGGGTCCCGACCCAAAATATTGCCTGCCCATTTCCTACCACATGGTGCAGCCTGGCCTACTGATTTTCTCCAGCATTTTTTTTTTTTTTTGCTCTTTGAGTGAGAGAATGCTTCCGTGTTGTTGGAGAATCAAATGAAACTGGCAGAGTGAAAAATAAGTTGGACCGCACATTTGCGGTATCTCAGTGGCGCTGCGGTAGAGTTGCTGCCCTACAGTGCCAGAGACACAAGTTCGATCCTGACCATGGGTGCTGTCTGAATGCAGTTTGTATGTTCTCCCAGTGACCACATTCCTCCCACATTCTAAAGATGTACAGGATTGTAGGTTAATTGGCTTCATTAAATTGCAAATTGCCCCTAGTGTGTAGGATAGGGCTAGCGTATGGGGTGATTGCTGTTCGGCACGGACTCGGTGGGCCGAAGGGCCTGTTTCCACACTATATATCTAAAGTGTCAAGTCACATTTAAGAGATTGTGAATTTAAAATAAATGAACTCTGGTTGGCTTTCTTCCCAATATTTGCAGAAGCCAACATCAATGATCAAAGTAATCTCATAACATGCAAAGAAGTTTGTTGCAATGCATCCAAAATATTACCAATGCTAGTCAAAAGATGTGACATTAATTCGTCTCAATTTTCCCCAGTTTAAAAGGGATCAATTATTGGCAAGCTTAGTTGTGTGAAGCAAACTTGCTGGACATCTTAGAATCTAAATAAGAGTGCAAGCGTTCTTTCAAAATCTGCTGTAAGAAGGTCCAAAACATGGTCGAATGGATCATCTCAGCCTTGGCTCAAAACACAATCTCTTCCTCCCACCACCCCAACCCCATTAATGTTCATCCCTCCCATTCAGCTCTTCGAACGGTTCACATCCCCTACTCCCCCA